>NW_006399863.1:6488164-6509736 GCF_000299155.1 Elephantulus edwardii | reverse complement strand
ACCAGTAGCCAGGAAATTAAAAGGTGTGTTGCCATGGGAAAATATGCCGTTAGAGACCTCTCCAAAATACTGAAGAGCAATGGTCTCTCTCTGGAGACTAATGTGCATCTGATATGGGCCATGGTCTTTGCAGTCACTTGTTATGCATCAAACAGTTGGATAATGACCAAGGTTCATAGGAGAATTGATGCCTTGAGCTGTGGTGCTGGAGAAGAGTATTGAGGGTACCATGGACTGCTAGGAAACAAACAGATTCATCCGGTCAAACTGGGTGGTTCCTTGGAGGCAAGGATTCTGAGGCTCCGTCTAACATACTTTGGACATGTTGTAAGGAGAGACCGGTCCTTGGAGAAGGTCATCATGCTTGGTAGGGTAGAGGGACAGCACAGGAGGAAAAGGCCCTCTATCATTTGGATTGATTCAGCGACTGGGGTAATCGGGGTGGGTGTGTCAGAGACAGTGCGATTGGCACAGGACAGAGCAGAGTTTAGGGCTGTTGTACACAGGGTCGCTATGAGTTGCAAGCAACTCAACAGCACGTAACAACAACAACATATCCATTGGTTAAATGCTTGATTGTTAGCCACACGTTGGTGGTCTAAACATATCAGCTGTTTCTCAAAAGAAAGAAAAAATACAAGGCAGTCTGCTCCTGCGGATTTGCAACCTTGGAACTCCTGAGTCAATTCTACTCTCTTCTATAGGGTTGTTAGAAGTCAGATCGACTCTCTGATACAAAAAAAAAAAAAGAAAAGAAAGAAAGAACACCACAGTACACCTGGCTGCTGACAGCTGCAACAGAAAGCACATATCCCAATAATTCAAAAACATACTGGGCAAATCACGCAAGCTTTTAAACATAAAAAAAGGAGGCACAGACTTGTACACCAATGTTCATAGAGGCATTATTCGCCATTGCAAGAACATGGAAACAGCCCAGATGTCCAACCACAATTGAATGAATTGAGAAGTTATAGTACATTCACACAATGGAATATTATTCAGGAGCAATAATTTTGTAAATTTTTACCTAATTTGGGAGGGACTAGAGAGCACTATGCTAAGTGAACTAATTCAGTCCCATAAGGGCAAATACTGTATAAAAAATCATTACAATAAGCATGAAGATTCAAAGGGGGAAAAGATGAAAGAGGGATGAGGATGTGCATGGTGGGGGAGGGAATTAATCATGGGGTTGCACAATTTGTTAGGGGGGGTGGTTAGAGAAATGGGAAGTAACTAGTGTGAAAAACAATGTATTATAATTTTGTAAATAAAAAAAGAAATAAAACAAAGATTCTCAGTTCTGGGCCAATTGGCAGCATCATGATAGATGTTAAGAAATTGAGATTGTTAACAGCCATAGTTTGTTTGGTTCCACAATCAATACTCTTGGTACCAGCAGCAAAAAAAAAAAAAAAAAAAAAAAAAAAGATGACTATATAAGCTTGAAAAACATAAGGTTGAATTAAAGGGGAAAGAAAACTATTAACATGAGGACAACTCTGATAAAACCCTCAAAATGCCCAGAGCACAATCTTAAGGCGTATAAGCAGTAATAGAGATTAAGGTTAGCAAAGGTGAAGACCTGAATTCACCTCTCAGAACATGACAAGTCAAGTGGACAAAGCCAAGGTAAGGATAGGGACTAATTAACTCAATTAATAACATAAATCTAATTAATATACATTAAAGGATATACTCTGAAAACACTCTCTTCCCATGCCAATGTGTCATTTACCCAACATAACTACACACCTGGACTTCGTCTTTTAGTTGCACATCTCTTCAAGGGCTCCTTGGCTGAAGGTCGCCTGGGGCAGACTCGGAGGAAACCCTAAGTGAACTAGGGCTGCAAGGGGAACCAGCGCCTGCCTCCTGACTAGGATCATGCAGTTCTTACCTCCTACCGCCTGTCATTAAAATAATTAAAATCACTCACAAACTCTTCTTTCCATTCCTCATACTGGTAACTCAAAAGTCTTAACCTTGTGCCTCTCCCCAAACAATTGAAAATGGCTGAAGCAACTCACGCAACCAGATCACTTGGCCCACAGTATAAATTCATGAAAATGAATCTCAACCAGGTTCTAATCACAGCTGAATAGTTTCACTCCATTTCTACTTTATACTTGTTTTTCTGATCTCCAAAATGCCCATGCCTCCGCTCTTCTCTCTCTACCCTTCCACCACATGAGCTAGTCTGCCTAATAACAGCAGAAGCAGCAATTCTGGACTCTGTTATTCTTTCATGAACCCTACTGGCCTGTCTCATCTGCACATGCTTTCCCTGCCTCCCCCTTCAGCCACCACCATGAAGTGTCCCTGATCTTCTACAGGGACCCAGCCTCCTACCCTCGCTCACCTCCTCCACACTTTGCTTCTCAGTTCATGCCTCCCTCTCTGGCTGTAGTATTTGTCCCACTTTACAGACTTATTCCCAAGCACACAGATGGCCCTGGATGGCTCCCACTTTAAAGACTTTCTCGTGACCCTAGAGTCATCGCCCACATTTGCTCCTCTCCTGCACAATAACTCTTCAGAAATTACTTGTTTCCCATTCTTTGCTCAACAAATGTCAGCATGGACTCCTCCTCTTCCATGAGCAGGGCTTTTCTCAAAACCATCAAGGGTCTTCATGGAACCAAGTTCAAGGGTTACGTTCCCACCCTCATCTTACCCTCTCAGTCGTGAGTGCTTGAAATATTTTCTTTTTATGTACTCATTATCTTTCACCTTCTTCTTTTTCTCTTTGTTTTGAGAAAAGTTATGGTTTAGGAAAGTCACAGATAGATAATTATCTGATTGTAAATGATGGTAACTACTTGGAATTTCTTCCCCACCCCGTTTCCTGCTTTCACTGTTTTGACTAATAACTTTTTACCTTAAGATGTAAAATTATCTTCCTCATATATACACTCTTGTAGCCTAGTGGATAAGGAGTCGCACTGCCAACTCAAAGACAGGTAGTTTGAATCCACCAGCTGCTTCATGGGAGAAAGATGGGCAGTCTCATCCAGTGTAATTTATAGCCTCTGAAAACCCACTGGAGAGTCAGCTATGAGTTGCTTCTCACTCAGTGGGAATGAGTTACCGATTATTTTGTGTATGTATTTATGGGAATTTTTTTTAATGTTTTCTATTTGTAGGCTTTTTTTGCAGTGTTTTCTTCTATTAGCTTCTTTGGGATCCTTACCCCTGAATTTCCTCCCTCCTTGCCAAGTGCTCTTCTCTTCACCACCTCCACCTTCAGTGTTTCCAGGATCTAGTGCTTGGCCTAGACACCGTTCTCTCATGCATGTACCCTCTCCCCCCAGATTATCTTACCCAGTCCCCAACTTTAAAAGCCATCTCTGTACCAAAGACTGCCAGACCCAGGTCCCCTTACCTCACTTCCCACTGTGCTCAACTCATAGATCCAGCTGTTACTTTATTTACCCATCTGATGTAGTAATTGTTATGTGCCACCGAGTCACCCGCAACTCACAGTGACCCTTTGCACAAGAGCCCTAAACCCTAATCTGTCCTGTGTCAATCTGTCTCTGACACACCTACCCCATTACCCCAGTCACTGAATCAATCCACTTCATAGAGGGTCTTCCTCTCCTGTGCTGACCCTCTGCTAACCCTCCACCCTCCCAAGCCTAATGTCCTCCTCCAAGGACTGGTCCCTCCTTGCAACATGTCCAATGTATGTCAGATGACTTCTCATACAGTCCAACTTCCCTGATAATCTTTTCTGGATACAGGTTGAAATGGTATGGAGGTAGGACACATCCCTGGCATACATCCTTCCCAATTTTGAACCATGCAGTGTTTCCTTGCTCTGTTCTGACGACTGCCTCTTGGTCCAAGTATAGGTTTTGCATTACCAAGGGGATTCCCATTCTTTTCAGAGTCAGCCACAGTTTGTTGTAATCCACACAAACGCCTTTGCATAATGAAATACAGATAGACATTCTTCTGTTATTTTCTGCTTTCAGCGAAGATCCATCTAACATTAGCTACAATATCCCTAGTACCACGACCCCTTCTAAACGCAGCCTGGACTTCTGGAAGTTCTCTGTTGATGTGCTGTTCCAGCCGTTTTTGGATAATCTTCAGCAGAATCTTGCTTGCATGTGTTATTAATGATATTGTTCAATAATTTCCGAACTCTGTGGAATCGCCTTTCTTTGGAACGGGAACAAATATAGATCTCTTCCAGTCAGTTTGCCAAGTGGTTGCCCTACAGATTTCTTGACACAACTTGGTGACCACATCTAGAGCAGCATCTATTAGTTGAAATATGTCAATTGTTACACCATCAATTCCTGGGACCTTATTTTTTGCCAATTCCTTCAAAGCAGCTTGAACTTCTTCCTTCATCAGCAGAGGCTCTTGCTCATATGTTATTTTATTAAATTCTTTGGTGTCTGCCAATTCCTTTCAGTACAATGACTCTGTATACTCTTTCCATCTTCTTAATACTTCCTGGATCATAATATTCTGCCTAAAGCATCCTTAAATATAGCACTTCAGGTTTGAATTTGTTCTTCAGTTCCTTGAGCTTAAGAAATGCTGAGCGAGTTTGATTCTTGATTTTCTGAATCCAGCTCCTTGCACATTTCATTGTAATATTTTACTTTGTCTTCCCACACTGCCTTTTGAAATCTTCTGTTTCTGCTCTTTAATATTTTGAATTCTTCCTTCTGCTTTGGCTTCTCTAGTGCAATATTCAGAGTTTCTTCTGACATCCATTTTGGTCTTTACTTCCTCCTCTGTCTTTGTAATGACCTTTTGTACTCTTCCTGGATGATACTCTCGATATTCTCCCAAAACTCATCTGGTCTTCGCTCACTTGTGTTCAAGGCCTCAAACCTGTTCCCGAGATGGTTTTGAAATTCAGATGGGATAGACTCAAGGTGATATTTTGGTTCCTGTGGATTTTATTTCATTTTCCTAAGATTCAGAGCTTGAACTTGCATATGAGTAGTTGGTGGTCTGTTCCACAATCAGCACCTGGCCTAGTTTTCACAGCTGATATTGAGCTTCTCCAATGGTCCTTTCTGCAGATATAATCAATTTGATTCCTATGCATACCACCAGGTGAAATCCATGTATATAACCTGCATTTCAGTTTCTCATAAAACATATTTGCAATGAATAAGTTGTTGATTGTGCAAAATTCAATCATTCTATCTCCAGTTTCATTTCTGTCACTGAGTCCATGTTTGCCAACTACTGATCCTTCTCTGTTCCCAACTTTTGCATTCCAGTCACTCATTATTATTAATGCATCTTTATTTCATGTTAGATCAATCTCTGGCTGTAAAAGTTTGTAAAAATCTGTTTCCTCTTCTTTGGCTCTGGTTGTTGGTGCATTTATCTGAATGATAGTGGATTCACTGGACTTCCTTGTATGTGTATAGATATTAACCCATCACTCACAAGATTGTATTTCTAGATATATCTAGAAATGACTTTTTAAATTATGAATGCAACCCCATTTTTCTTCACCTTTTTATCTCCAGAGTAATAGATCATATGATCATCTGACTCAAAATTCCCCAAGCCAGTCCATCTCATCTTGGCAATATCTAGTATGTCAATTTATGTGTTCCATTTCTTCCTTAACAATATCTAATTTTCCTACATTCATAGTTCTCACATTCCATGTTGCAATCACTTAGTGTCTGCTTACCACTGTTCCTCTTCCTTTGTATTTCCATACTTGAAAGCGTTGCCTCAGTTGCCCTACCTATTAGTCTACATGTGTTCTATTGCACACACAGTTTTCAGAGGCCTTCTATTTCAGAAGTGGATGACTAATCCTTCTTCCTAGTCTGTCTTAATCTGAATGCTCAGATTTAGAGAAGTATCTGACAGACAAGCATTTTACAGAAAAACACAGATGAAAGCTATTTCCCCAGTTGTGGAATTAACTAATAGTTTGTTGTCCTCGCTCTTGACACACGTGTCTTGACTCACTTACTTCCCTGCTCCACCATCCACCAGCATCCCCTTCCACTGCCACCCACTCCCTTCAACACCTATCTCCCGCTGTCTAGCCTTTGATCTAATAGCTTTTATCTCAAGCTTTATGGGCTTCCAAACACCTCAGCTGCTGACAGTTTCTTAGGCTGTGGCCAGTGTCTCTTGAATTTAGAGGTAATGTTTCCCAAGCAAGGGTGATGTGTCCTGTAGATCTGGGGTATAGGATGTAGTAGAGGGAACTGAAATTGAACATGCCCCAAAGAAAGCCCTACATTTCCCCTACAATCCTGCTCCGTTCTGCTTTCTCACCCCACCCATCCCATCTCAAGGGCATAAACCACACGCTTTGACTCCTGTCATCCTTATCCCATATCTAATCCTGCAGAAACTCTTCTTGATTATCCCTCTGCCAGGTTCTGCAGAGAAACAGAACCAGTAGGAAACATGGGAAGGAGACTCGGTTCTTTCAATTTTTGGATAAGGCCGATCCATATTATCATACTTAAAGCCAGCCAAGTATAAGCACTAACCACATCTAGAAAATACCTTCACAGCACCAACTATTGTTTAAATAACAAGTAATTGGACATCATAACCTAACCATGGTGAAACCTAACATTTACCATCACATTCACAAAAACGCTCTAATTCTTCCCAGTATGTTCCATCCCCACCACTAACCCTAGTACAAGCCGTTAAGAATCTCTCCACAGAGCTGCTAAGACGAGTCTCGGGCTTCTCCGTACTGCATCTCATCAGTCTACTCCTGCATTTCTGTCAGAATCAATTTTCTTCACAGTTGACAGATCAAGTTGTACTACTCTGTTAATCTTTCCATTACAGGTGTTCTCATGTCACCAGCTTTCTTTGAAATGCCTAGTGGCTGGATTGATGGGTAGATAGAAACATGGATAGATGGATGATGAAGAAAGTGCAGTAAAATGTTCCTTGTCAATGTAGAGGTTGGGTACATAGACATTTAATGTATTTGAACTTCTGCATGTGTGACAATTTCACCCTTGTAGCCCAGCACACACTGTCTGTGAACAAATAATTGTGACATAGAAAGTATGCTGCAGTGGCTGTGCCGTGGTTTGTGTTGTGAGCCATTCTACTACTCTGCCTCACAGTGACCTTGCACAACAGAAGATGGGCTCCCTATGTTTTACTAGGCTGCAATCTTTAGAAGAGCAGAGTAGTGCGTCTGTTCCCCTTGGGAGCCACTTGGGAGTTTGAACACCCAACATTGCCAATAGCAGCTGAATATTTAACCATTGTGCACCAAGACTTCTGAAAGAGATACCTCTTGAATATCCCCATTTCATACTAGGCATGTAGCCTTTCCAGCCTCTGTCATGTGTATAAAAATAAAAACAAAACAAAAAAAATAGAAAAAAGAAAAAGATGGTAATCCCTGTATAACTGAGCAATTCCAGGACTGGCATTCAAAACCAGACCTGCCCCACTCCCAATCATGCATTTGAATAGCAACCATTTATAACCCACTTGTCATTATGTGTTGGACTACTGACCAAAAGACTGGTGGTTCCCAAAGGAATGGACTGGGGAATTATGGTACATTCACACAATGGAATACTATGCAGCACGCACGAGCAATGTTTTTGTAAATCACTACCTAACTTGGGATTGATTGGAGAGCATTATGCTAAGTGAACTAACTCAGCCCGTAAGGACAAATACTGTATAAGATTATTATTGTAGAGCATGTATGAGGATCCATGGCAGGTGGGGAAGGAAGATGGGAGCAGAAGGCTGATGATGGGGGGTGGAGAGGGAGTTAATCATGTGGTCGCACAGTGTGGTGAATGGAAGAGGGGGTGAAGGAAATGGGAAAGATGTGGTGTGAAAAATAACGTGTGCAAGCTTTGTAAATAAGCCAGTATAAAAGAAAATAAAAACTCAAAAGAATGGTGGTTTGAACCCATGAGCTACTGCACAGAAGGCAGATAAGGCAGTCCCTTCTCATAAATCCATGTTGTTATGTGCTGCCGAGTTGCTTGTGACTCATAGCGACCCTATGTACAACATCCCTGAACTCTGCTCTGTCCTGTGCCAATCACACCGTCTTCAACACACCCATCCCGATTACCCCAGTCACTGAATCAATCCACCTCAGAGGGGGCCTTCCCCTTCTGCGCCATCCCTCCACCCTACCAAGCATGATGTCCTTCTCCAAGGACCCATCCCTCCTTACAACATGTCCAAAGTATGTTAGACGGAGCTTTAGAATCCTTGCCTCCAAGGAGCCGCCAGGTTTAACCCTTTCCAGGATGAATCTGTTTGTTTTCCTAGAAGTCCATGGTACTCTCAATACTCTTCTCCAGCATGACAGCTCAAAGGCATCAATTCTCCTTCTATCCTCCTTAGTCATTGTCCAACTCTCTGATGCATAACAAGTGATAGCAAAGACCATGGCCTGTATCAGACACACCTTAGTCTCCAAAGAGACACATTGCTCTTCAGTACTTTGGAGAGGTCCCTAACAGCAGACTTTCCCATGGCAATATCTCTTCTAATTTCCTGGCTGCTGGTGCCAAGAGTGTAGACTGTGGAGCCAAGCAAACTAAAGCTATTAACAATCTCAATCTCTTCACCATCCATCCTGATGCTGCCAATTGGCCCAGTGATGAGAATCTTTGTCTTCTTGACATTGAGCCTCAATCCATATTGTAGGCTGCAGTCCTTGACACTCTGCAGCAAGCGCTTCAGGCCCTCCTTAGTTTCAGCAAGCGGGGTTGTATCATCTGCATATCACAGACTGTTGATAGATCTTCCACCAATCTTCACCCCACATTTCTCCTCATAGAGCCCAGCCTCCCAGATAATCTGTTCTGCATACAAGTTGAAAAGGTATGGAGACAGGACACATCCCTGGCATACGCCCTTCCCAATTTTGAACCATGCAGTGTTTCCTTGTTCTGTTCTGACGACTGCCTCTTGGTCCAAGTACAGGTTTCTCATTAGCACGATCAAGTGTTCTGGGATTCCCGTTCTTCTGAGTCAGCCACAGTTTGTTGTGATCCACACAGTCAAACGCCTTTGCATAGTCAATGAACCACAGATAGACATTCCTCTGGTATTCCCTGCTTTCAGCTAAGATCCATCTAACATCAGCTACAATATCCCTAGTACCACGACCCCTTCTAAACCCAGCCTGGACTTCTGGCAGTTCTCTGCTGATGTGTTGTTCCAGTCATTTTTGGATAATCTTCAGTAGAATTTTGCTTGCATGTGAAATCAATGAGATTGTTTTATAGTTTCCACACTCTATTGGGTCACCCTTCTTTGGGATGAGAACAAATATAGATCTCTTCCAGTCAGTTGGGCAGGTGGTTGTTCTCCAGATTTCTTGGCACAACTTGGTGAGCACATCCAGGGCAGCATCTGTTAGCTGAAATATGTCAATTGGTATGCCATCTATTCCTGGGGCTTTATTCCTGGGGTCTTATAAACTGTCAGCTGTCATAAATCCACACATCCTTAGAAATCTGAAGGAAGATGGTCATGGGTCTGAACAAACTCTATTGCAATGGGTTTGTGTTTTTAATCCCATTCCAAGCATCATGGTAACATATCACATTAGTTTTAGTCCTGTTTTACAGAAGACTAAGCCATAGAGAGGTCAGCTCATGTGTCCACAGCCACACAGCATGGCAGCTGCCGAGCTGGGGCTCATACCCACATTGGCACTGCTGTCCTATCACACCGGGAGACTCTTCCCTCAACTGGACACTGACCACACATGACAGTCGGGGCGAGGCACATGTGTTATGCCCATCCCCCAGCCCAGCCTTGTCCATTGTCCTTGAACTGCCTATTCCTTTCTTGGACAATGCTCTTGCATCCTGTTTTAACCCATTTCTACCCTGTGGAATGCCAACAGAACAGACAGGAAAGTCTTGGAAAAAGTGCAGGCAGAGTGGTCCTTGGAGATAAAGATGGAGAAAGGTCAACTCTGTTATATTGAGCATATTGCTAGAAGAGACTATTTCTGGGAAAGGGACATCATGCTAGAAAAGATGGAGAATCAGTAGAAGAGAAGATCTTCAGCAGTGACCACAGCAATGGGCTCAGGTGTGTCGGAAATAATGAGGATGGCATCGGACATGTCGGGGTTCAGGTCTGTTGTTCACACGGTGGTTATGAGTCTTACTCAGCCTGATGACACCTAACCACAAACCACACGCCCAACCACACCCAGAGAGTTCTCTACTGGCATAGTCTGCAGGGAGTCTTTCTGGCTCAAATCCACCACTGACTCCTTGGTAGAAAGACTGGCAAATTCCTCCCAACCAATTTACAATCTCAGGTAACAACTGGAGGATCAGATATGAGTTGGGTCCAGCTTGATAGCAATGTATTTGAGTTTTGAATATGACTCCCATGTCACCGAGGCTTAAAATTAGTAATCCTCTCAAGCGCTGTCCCTAAATGTCCAGGGTTCTCTTTGACACCAGGACTCTCACAGTATGGTTCAATAGCCTGTGATTCTGAGACACGAAAGAGATGGCTCTAATGTAAAGCCAAAGCAAACCTGCCTTATCTTTAAAATGATAACAGCAGGAGTAATAATAAGAAAACAGGAAACAGCATTTATGTGTTTATGATGTAACTAGAATGGCACTAAGGACAGACTGTGAAGAAACTGGTCTGCTTTCCAACCCCACCATTTGGTTCACCTCTTATAATCACTCCAGGGAATTCTTGTGGCTTAGTGGTAAGGTATTGCACTGCCAACACAAAGGTATGGGGTTGGAATCCACCAGCCACTCTGCAGGAGAAAGATGGGCAATTTCCTCCCATCAGATTTACTGGTCCTGAAAACCCACTGAGGGGTCAGCTAGGACTTGGTTCCAACTCAATGGTACACAACAACAAGAAATAATCACTTCACAGGAGGAGCTCTGACCTGCTCTTCAGCTCATTTTCCTAGACCTGAGCCCAGAGAATCCAGAGGTAATTTGGAAGAAAGCCCTGATGTGATCTGGTTCTGAAAGATCACAGCCATAAAAAGCTAAGTGCAACAATGAATGACTGCAAACACTAAGTCTATGTAAACTTTCATTTAAAATAATTTTTTTAAAAATGGAAAAAAAGAAAAAGCTATAGGCCTACCCTCTAACACAAAGGGTTACTATGAATCAGAATAGATTTGACAATTTGGGGGCAGAAGTGCCTTGAAGGGAGGGGATAAATCCTGGCTCTGTATTCCTATTGCGTACATGGTAGCTTGAACAGAGGGGGAAAAAACCCTCCAGGCTCCTTCAATCAATCACCTAGTTCCATCTCTCCCTCCCCACCCCTATTTACTATGTCTGGTCTCCCTTGCACTCCATCCTTCCCACTATTTCCTACTTCAATCTCTATCACCTCCAGGACCTGCCACCACAGTGCCATCTTCTGGATTAGGAAGATGCATAGAGCAAATCTTTGGGTTAAATGAGCATTTGCCTAACATATGGGACTGATAATTGAAACGTCAACAGTTCAAATCCATCAGTCCACTTGATGGAAGAAAAAGTCTTTTCTCTTAAAGATTTATAACCTTGGAAACTCACTGAGTGGTCACTATGAGCTGAAACTGACTTGACAGCAGTGAAGGCTTTGTCGTTGTTCTTGCCATTTAGAAGCGGAGGGGCCTTGGATGAATTCTTTAACCTGTCTGAAATGTCGCCTTTTCATTTGT
The DNA here is from genome assembly GCF_000299155.1 of Elephantulus edwardii. NCBI lineage: Eukaryota > Metazoa > Chordata > Mammalia > Macroscelidea > Macroscelididae > Elephantulus > Elephantulus edwardii. The sequence continues at coordinate 6,498,053 of NW_006399863.1, read as the reverse complement.
AAACAGGAATAAAAAAGGCCTCAGAGGTAAAATAATAATAATAATAGTAATAATAATAATAATAATAATAATATATAAATATAGCCTTGTATAAGATGGTGCTAAGCCCTATCCTGAGCTAATCTCACTCTCTCAGACACACCTTACTCTCATTTCCCCCATCACTCCTGGATTTTCTCTCCTGAGCTGTCCCCTTCACCTTTCAAAGCATGCTGTCCTTCTCCAAGGACTAGTCTCTCTTGGCAACAATGCCCAATGCCCAAAGTATGTGAGACAGAGCCTCAAAGTCCTTGCTTCCAAGGAAGTGCCGATTTTCAAATCCATAGGAAGCAAAATTTGACTTTGAGTCTATCTCATATGAATATAAAAATCATCTCAGGAACAGGTTTGAAGCCTTGAATACAAATGAGTGAAGGTGAGAAGAGCTGTGGGAGGCTATCAAGAATATTATCCCTGAAGAGTGCAGAAGGCCATCACAAAGACAAATGAGGAAGAAAAGACTGAGGTGGATGTTGGAAGAGACTCTGAATATTGCACTAGAGTGCCAAAGCAAAGGGAAGAAATCAGGAAATTAAAGGAGCCGAACAGATGATTTCAAAGGGTACCCTGGGAAGACAAAGTAAAGTATTATAATGAAATATACAAAGAGTTAGAGTTGGAAAATCAAAAGGGCCAAACTTGCTTGGCATTTCTTAAGCTGCAGGACTGAACAAATTCAAGCCTTGCATTGCAATACTTAAACACACTGTGGGCAGAATACAGAAATGATCCAGGAAACACCAAAAGAAGATAGACTACACAGAGTCACTGTACTAGAAAGAATTTGGCTGACACAGAAGGATGTCATGAAACATCTTACGTTAAAGAGGCAATGGTGATTAAGGAGGAAGTTCAAGCGGCTCTGAAGGAATGGCCAAAACAAGGCCTCGTGAGTTGACAGAATACCATGACATATTTCAACAAACAGATGCAGCCCTGGATGTGCTCACCAGGTTGTGCCAAGAAATCTGGAAGACATCTACCTGACCAAATGACTAGAAGAAATCCATATTTATTCGTATTCTGGGGGTGGTTGGAGGAGAAAGATGATCTTACAGATTATGGAAATTATCGATCATGTAATTAAAATACATTATACAAAGACCTTGAATGATTCCATTTTTCTGTTCGAAAAACCTCTGAACTTCCTGAGTCTACCAAACAAAGCTCAAAGTAGGCTTAGCTCATCCTTAAACCCAGGCTCACCTTTGCCTTCAGGGAGGGATTCATACCAGAACTGACTCTTTCTTGTTGCCCACAGACACAAGTATGAGCAGAGAGGTCCTTGTCTGAACCTATCATTGCTCCTGTTCCAAATCTCAAGTGAAAATGCCTAACTACATGGTAGGCACCCTAAGTAAATGCAGACATGGCCCATGAAAGTGTCTGAAACCTGGACTGTTTGAAACACATTCTGGTGCAGACACGTGGCACGAGGCCCAATCAGCACGAGGCCCAATCAGCACCAAGTTACCTCTCCTAATGAATTGCAGTTTGGAACAAGGAGCCACGTTTTTGCTTTAGAAAGAATTAAACGATTCTGCGATCTAATGAGAGAAAGTCTACATGAGCGGGGAAGGTAGAAGGTGCTGCAATTCTTGAGTGGACAAGGCCTTTGGAAGGAAATTTCCAAACTCAATAAAATTAAGTGCAACCTTTGTTTGTAAGCTCATAAGACTGTGGGTTTAGAATTAATTTGACTTGAGTCCCTTCCAGTTACCAGTAACCTAACACTTGGACCTATTTCGCAATCATGACTCAAGAAGTCCTTGGGAACACCACTTTCAAACACGACGAAAATTAAAGGACAAACTTTGTAAATATTTGAAGTTGTTGGTTTGAAATTAATTTGACTCATTTGCTTGCCAGTTTCCAGGAACTTGGGACATTTGGAGCATTTTCTGTAATCATACGTATCACCCTTGAGTCTTTTAAAAGATAGCACTTGGAAAAAAGGGAAGAGTGGAATTTAGTAAATTCATTGTTGAGAACAGAGCAGACTGGAGAGGGTAGTGGGGGGAGTAAGAAAGGAGGGAGCGGGGAGTTAGGGAGAGAAAGGAAAGAAAGATGTAACAGACCCTGGAATTTTCCCTTGATGTGCCAGACTTCTAAGTCTAAACATCATAATTCAGTTAAAGATACAGACTGCTGTATTTAGTTCTGTTGTTTTACCTGATTGACTTTTGTAAACAGCTTCATTCAGACACAATTCACATACCATACAATTCAGCCACAGAAAGGCTACAATCTCATAGTTTTGTATATTCACAAAATATTACAACCAGCACCACAATTTAATTCTAGAACATTTCCACCACCCCAGAAAGAAACTTTCTAACCATTAGCATTTTCTATTTTGCCCAATCCTAGGCAACTACTAATCTACTTTATTTCTATAGATTGGTCTATCCTGAACATTTCATAGAAATGGAATTCTATAGTATGCAACATTTTGTATCTGGTTTCTTTCTTATCTGGAGGACCCCTACGTTCGTCTATGTTGTAGTGTAGACCAGGATCGCCTACCTTTTCACTGATACATGATATTCCATGATAGGATTCTACCACATTTGTTCACTATAACTGATGGATATTTGGGTTGTTTCCACATTTTCATTATTATGACTAATGCTGCTATGAATAATCAAATACAAGGTTTTTCTGTGGACACAATTTTTCACTTCTCCTGTGTCATTATATATGAGGAGCAGTAATGGAAAATTATTATTATCATATTCAACCCACTGAGGAATTGTCAAAATCTTTTCCACAGGGTCTCCACCATTTCACCCTCCAGCCAGCAATGTATAAGAATTCCAATTTCTCCGCATTCTTATTCACATTTCCTATTATTTAGCTTTAGGTTATAGGCATGCCGGTGGGTGTGGTGGCTTGGTTCATAAGGAATTGTGTTAACGCAGAGGCCAACCCTGTCTATGGTTGGAATCTATCAGTTATTCCTTGATTGAAAGATGGGCAATTCCATCCTGTGTAACTGACAGTCTTGAAAACCCAGCAGAGGGTGAGTTATGAGTCTGTTCCAATTTGAAGGCAAGGAGTTAGTAGGTTAGGGAAGTGATTCATTATGGTTTTATCTGAATTCCCCTAATGAGTTATGATACTGAGCATCTTTTGATAAAATGACTGGTAACATGTAAATTTCCTTCAGAGAAATACCCTTTTAGGTTCTTTGCCCGTCTGTAAAATTGGGCTGTTTCTCTTATTATTCTGTTACAAGAGTAAGTGCATTTTCTGGATATAAGTCCCTTCTCAGAACATATATGCTTTGCAATTTATTTTTTAAATTATAAAACATGATGCTTTCCTCTAGAATTTATAGTTTAAAAAAATCAGCCATTGAAAGTCTTAGGAAGAATAGTTCTATTTGGACACATCTGAGGTCATCATGAGTTAGAGTGGTTACCATGACAGCAGCTAAAAAGTATCTGGCTTACAAAACACTTATAAATCTCTACGTGAATGTCTCCAGTAATTCCAGGCCTCCTGTGTCCATAACCAAATTTATCTTGTCTTCTAGCTCATGCCTGTTCATCTTTGTTTTCAGGCAACTGGTCAACTAAAGAAGACATTAACTGTTCTTAATTCTTTCCTCCGCATCCTACATTCTGTCAAACAAAGTAACATCACACCTAGGTTTCTTCAATTTATCCAGCCTGCTATCTATAGTGAATATACATTATGGGTTTACTCCAGACCAGGCAGAATGCTAGGCACTTTCTCTGGCTTGTCCATTGTCATTTCCGACGCCATCTTATAACAAGGTTAATACTGCTAAGTGCAACTTTACAGTATGAATCAGAGGCAAGTCTATTGCTCTACAAGGAAGAAAGAGAAAAACCTGGAAACAATCCCAAGTGTCTTGGACACCAAGTCCTAAGCTCTTGGCTTTATCTCAGGAAGTCTCTGAAGAGGTGTCCACAGACAGACATTCTTGAAGGCAGTATGGGAAGGAATTTCGAGTGTTTATTTCATGCTTCTAATTGTTGAGCTGAACATATCTTCTGTCTGAGAAGTCTTCACAATGTTATCCAGACATCTGAAAATTCCTGGGACTAAGAATTTTAAAATGCAGTTTCTGAAAGCTCTTGCTCAGCATAAATATTTCTCCTTGGGGGTAAATGGCTTTCTTTTCTGGCTGGACTGTGGTTGATTAACTTACTTGGTTGAAGCCAATGGGTCTTAGTGCTGCTTCCCTCTTTCCCAGACAGTCATGCGCATATGGCAAGGGACCAGGAAAGAGTGTAAATTGGAGAACTATCTCTCTGTTAGAGAAATAATTAAAAATACATGGCCATAGGTGAGTGACTCAGGGCTCTCGTCTTAATATGCAAGTGTAGCACATTTCTAACTATGTGCCCTCATTATCTGAAGATAACAGAGGCTGTAAAATACTACACGGTAAGAAACCATCAGAAATGGGGACTAAAGTTTCAAGGTAAATTGAGGCCTTAACTTGGGAAATACAAGAACCAATTACAAAAGCATGCTTCATTTATTAAATATTTAGAATAATAAAGGGCTGTATTACAATTATTACCCCCATTAAAGGCACACAAAACAAATTGTTTTTCATTACTGTTCTGAAGAAAAAATTGTATCATAATAATTTTCACTTTGCCTTGAGTTTGTGCCATTGTCATAAAGCTTCTTTCGGGTTTCATTAATTTTATTTAGAATTTTAAATCATTCATTCATCAATCATTCATTCTCCCATCATTACTTGGCTGCATGGAACTCTTTCCATTTAACTCTGTTGAATTGTCCTAGATCCACCATTATGAGTCTGGCTAAGTTAATTATCTAGCTTCCAGGGTCTCCAAGATATCGTGAAACCTTAGCAAAGCTTTCCCTGTTATTTTACCACCAATTTGTCTTTGCTTGCTTTGTTCCATTTTCACAATGCACAAGTCAGCATGAGGCAGATCAAAAATTTTGACTAGTTGGGTTGGGAGAGAAGACAATGAGAGGGAATTGTTTTTAACGTTGAATACTCTTTTGCTCCGCCTCTTCTCCCTAATGTGGACTCAGTAATTCCAACAGCTTTGATAATGTGAATCTCCGAGACGAGCATGACTTTCAAGGGTCCACAAAGCTCCATACTGGACTCAGGCTTACCATGAAAGTATTAGCATTTTCAAGAGTTTGCTGGAGTCCAAATTTGTTTTCATGGCCAACAAGGTCTTACCAGTGCACCCTCACCATTCTTCAGTTCTTCTTCATCTCATACTCCTCGTGTCCCACCACCCCCAGAACTTCCCAAGTAGGTTCTAACCACACAGGTTTTTAAAAATATTCCTCCAACTAGCTTAGCCCCTGGCTTTAGGATTTTAATATTTTTCTCATTTTGTATTAAACACCCTTATTGTGGTTAACCGCAATCCTTCAGAAATTAGCTTTCTTGAAGAGGCCTTTACTGACCACCAACCCCAAGAACCAACTTGCCCATCAACCATTCTTTGCCTGTCACTCTTTCACATCCTTAGGAGACTTAATACAATAAATCCACCAACTGTCTATCAGTCTGTCAGAGGAGGCTTTCATGTTGCTGTGACGCAGAAGCTAAACCACTGGTATTTCATACCAAGAGAATCACTCACAATAGATTTTAGTGGAACTTTCAGGCTAAGAAAGAATATAGTGATAGAATGCATTAAATAGGGCTAGTATTTATTTACTCTTTTTTATATCTGAAATTAAACACACATTTCAGGAAGGGAAAGACATTACCAATTCTCCCTTGCATACCTAAAGCCTCTCTAAAAACTCCAGTAGATGGACAGCTATGGTCTACAACTGCCAAAGAGGAATATGAGGAAAACTTGGAGACAGAAAATTCAATTTCCCCTGTTTAAAGAATTTCATCAAATCTCTTCCCTGAGGCTGTTGGAAGAGTATTTGCTCCTTCCTAAGATACAGAAGCCAAGGGAAATGTGTGAGATGGTGGAGCAAGTCTTTACTGTGACTGTTCCAGGATTAGGGAACAAAGGCAGGGAATTTTCCTTTATTTCTCCCACCTATGCATTTTCCCTTCTTTATGGAATTGACCATTTCAATTTCTCATTAGGAAGAACTCTGATGTGACAGTATGTTACATGTTTGACTGCTAACTGAAAAGTCAGCAGTTCAAACCTTCCAACTGCTCAGCAGAGGAAAGATGGATAATCTCCTCTCAGGGCTTTACAGTCCTCACAACCTGTGGAAGGTCATCATGCACCAGAACTGACTCAAGGACAGTGTGTTGTTAACACTATTAACAGCAGAGAGAGACAGGAATGGGAGACGGGGCTCACTTGGTCATCATTTTTGTCACTGCTTGGTTTTTAGGGTTTTATAGTTGACTCAGAGAGAGAGCAATTTCTCTATTTTTTAATCTTGAAAAAATGTCTGCACTAAAGACTAAATTAAATTGAGACCATTGTGAGAAAAATGTCCCAATATGATCAAAGGGCTATAACTAGAGGGACTAGATCAGGTTCTGGTGAAGGCCAAAGGGAGACTGTCCCTAGGTCCTTGAAACAAAGGAATGGTAACACTAAACAAGATACAGAGAGATCAGGAATTGGATTTTCCATTGCTAAGACCTCAGAAACCTATAAAAGCAGTTCTTTTATGGGAACACTCAGCAAAGCACTGCCCAAGTCCATTTTCAAGTCCTGAAATCCTTTGACATATGGCAATCATTATGTGTGTTCAGCGATCTATCTTGCACAACTCTTTCTTCTTCCCTCCCCCCAAGGAAGGCATTTCTGAGGCCCTACATTTACCTTATTTTACAAGAAGCACTTAGCAGAGAGCAAGGGAGGTTCCAAAGCAGTCTTGGGAAGAACAGTTGGGGCCAAGAGCTCCAGGAGCACTGGGGCACTTTGTTTCAAGATGGAAGCCTTGAGGCAAAGCAATTTCAGATTACAAGGGTGCATGCATTCCTCGCTGAGGTTTTACTTTAGGAAAAAATGTTCCTGCCTCAGACGTCGTAGGCAGCAAAACAGAACATATTGTCTTGTTTGGTTCTTTCCCAAAACAGGAGGCTATGTGGACCGAAATGATATGTTTGTATGTGTCGGAGTTTCTTAAAGATCAGAGAGTTGGAAGTGGCAGAAAATAAGGGAAGCAGATGCTCGAGTTAGATGTCTGTGACTCCCTTGGTTTCTGAAGATGTACCATCTTCTACAGCACCAGTACCTTTGGTGCTGGTACCTGGGGGTGAAGCACTTCTTAGCTCTTGGAAGTGAGGGTGAACATGTTCCTAGAGACCTCCTCCTCCACCCTCAACTGTGGAAAGTAGTTGTTAGGACGTATTCATATCATGTTCTTGGAAAAACCTCGCCAATGAGGCTTTCATATTCTTTCTCCAGAAAGCCATCTCAAATGTCCCAAGGAAATACAAAGAGTTGCATTGACGTGTAAAAGATGGCAAAAGCCAAGCTCACTTCCACTACAGAAGTCATAATATGTTCTCCACATTCCGTATTCAACCTGGCTCCACCCAGGATGGCTAGGACCTATGGGAAATACATGATGTCCCCCTTTAGAAATTGCTGATGTACAGAAAATCCATCCTCCACTCCAGAATGAATGGAAAGAAAATCATGAGGATGTCGACTTTCCCAAAAGATTCATAACATCTATGAAAATAACTTAAATGACTTTTCGTTTTTTTCTCAAGTAAAAATTTCCACATCCTTTCCGGTTGCCACAAATAGTCTTTTCAAAAGGCATACCTTTCAATTCAATAATTCTCCTCTCTGGGGCTTTTCTAAGAATATCTAACTAGAAAAGATGGAGAAAGGGAGTGAATTCATTTTTTCTCATCTCCTTTCATATTCAGACTTTAAAAAAAATATGACTCTAAAACACCAGCTACTGGGTGCTGTTTGGAAGCCTCTTAAAGAGATAACAGAGGGGAAATTGCATCCCAAAGCACCCAGAAAAGAACACTCACTGCAAAGTCTATTTGGGTATTGAGCTTCCAAAGTCTTGGTAACCCTTTCAGATGTACAAGTGTCATAGATTGAACTGTGTCTGCCAAGAATGTGTTTCATTGGCTGACCCAGGATTCTTGGTGTTCTGGATACAATGTGGCAGTTAAATAAAGATTCTCCATGATCTGAGAAGCCAAATGGTGGTAAAATGACCAAAGGTGGGATGCACGCCCTGCATCTCATCATAACACTCATGATCTAAGAGGGGTTTTCCTGGAGTGCAGCTTGCAACACCCTTTATTTTAGAGATGAAATGATGTAGAAGGGAGCAGAGATAGGGAGAGAACTCAGTGCTAACAAGAGACAGAGGAGTGGAGCATATCTCTTGGACTTAGAGTCCCTGAGAGATGGATCCTAAATTCTGGACAAGATTGAAGCCAAAAAACTTGGAGATCTATCTCCAAGGAATGGCAGGACTGGCTACAGATGCTGAAAGGAATAAAGGCTTTCTTCCAGAACTGACAAAGTAATCTTTCACCTAGATCTGCATCCAAACAGAAAGAATACATTTCCGCCTGTTAAAGCCGTTTCCTTGGATTTTTTTTTTTTCTGTATCACAGTACTAGACAACTAAGAGAACATTCTTGACTTTCCATCCCAAACCAATATCCCCCCTCTTCGCTCAGTTCCACTCAACTTCCCTTTGTTCTCTTTCTAGAGTAGCTACATTTAAAAAGTATTAATTGAGATAATTTCTCTTCTAAGTCTTCTATTCTTTATCTTCAGCAGCACGCTATATCAAGCAGTAAAACCCTTACAATACAAGGTGGAAGGAAAGGCTATAAAAACTCATCCAAATGTATACCTATCACTAACATCTTCCTGGTTCAGAGTACCATCAGGTTGATTATAATGATTAGCAATCTTGTATGACAGAGTAGAACAGTTCTTCAGAGTTTTCCTGGCTGTCCTCTTTTGTTAAGTGTCATTGAGTTGGCTCTGATTATGAATGAACATGTGAAGATATGAGTCACATGAACAGGAGGATATGATCTTATGAACCGCAGATCTGAACTCTGCCCTATTCTGCACCAGCCTCATCATCTGATATGTTTGAGCCCATTGTTACAATCACTGTGTCAATTACAGGAGCATCTTTCTCCTGCAGAGGTGCTGGTAAACTTGGGACTATCCAATTTAATTTCATCAAGACTACACAAATGCAGTGCATTTGTTTCTGTTTTAAAGATGTTATGTATTTGACAACTAAGTCACTTGAATGCTGAAAGTCCTTAAAGAACACGTAAAGCTGAAGATGAAGATGTTCAAGAAATGACATTTCTGATTTTTCTTGAACTTAAGACAGTTAATTGTGCTAATTTTCTTTTTATCAATTATGTGTAGTCAACTTGTAAATATCGTTAAAGGCTCTCCCACTGTAACTCTGCATGATACCCATTATCATCAAAAGACTGCAAAATCTAATTATTCCCATTTTTATAGTTTCCTCAAGACAGTAACTATTTTTCTTCAGAGAGGAAATCCTCTATATGTCTACCAAAATCAGAATTATTTCTGCAGGGGATTCCCTCCACATTCCTGGAGTGAATAATGACTGGGTTAGAGAGTTGTAAATCTTTTCCCCCCTCATCTTTATGAGATAATTTTCTTAATGTTTAAATTTAATAATATGGTTGTCTGCCTTTATCTGTGGCATATAATCATCATCCTGACTTTATATGAAATTTTTTTTAATCTTAGTATATTTTAAAGGTAAAGAAAATGTCATTCATTCTATGGGATAAGGAAAAAATATAGATAGCAATTATATATGTCATGATAGTTTTTTCCATCAGAACTCCAAATCGTAATTGTTGTTGTTATGTGCCATCGAGTCATTTGCGACTCAT
>NW_006399863.1:6484828-6486559 GCF_000299155.1 Elephantulus edwardii | reverse complement strand
GGAGTGAAAGCCCAGAATCCCTGTGAATGTTCATTGAAACTAATAAAATTAAATAGTAATAAAAAAAGAAAATTAAAAAAAATCATAAAAAAAAAGAAAAAACAAAGCTATCTTAGAAGCAGCACAGCCAGACAGCTCTTTAGAAGGAAGGGTAGTAAGACTTTGTCTCACCTGTTTATGTACATATTATTAAAAGAGACTGGTCCCTAGAGAAAGACATTAGACTACAAAAGTAGAGGATTAACAAATGAATGAAAAATCCAACTTCTGTAAACTTTTGTTAAAATCACAAATAAAAATTTTTTTACACACACAGAGTGTATGATACATATATGTTGCTGTTGTCAGGTGATCAAGTTTGATTCATGGCAACTCCCTATGGCGTAGTGAAACCACTCCATAGAGTCTCTTGGGCTATCATCTTTAAGGGAATAGCTCACCAAATCCTTTTCTTGTGGAGCTTTGAGCGAGTTTGAAGCACTGGACTTCCAGCATTGCATCGATATCATCCCACCATACCCTCACCCCAAACGAAAGTGAACCCACTGCTGTCCAGTACATTCCTGCTGACCCTCCATGAGGCTTCCAAGGTTATAGATCTTAACATGACTAGAGTGACAACCTTTTCCCTGCAGAATGGATGGATGGTGAATCCAAACTACCAAACTTTCTGGTAGAAGTCCAACCTCTAACTCACTTCAGTAGCATCAAGGTTCCTACATACATGTACATAAGCACATGTGTACATAAAAACATAGCCATATTGCTTTTGTGTGTTATCAAGCTCTTCTGAGTCCTAGTAACTCAGACCAGAGACTGGAGCTACCCCAATGGGTTCCCCAAGCAGAAATGTTGATGGGACTTTATCATCAGGTCTCTTCTCCCAAAGGGCTAATTGCGGGTCCACGCACCACCTTTTTCGTTAGTGCTCACACACTGAACCACTGCATGATCAGGGATCCTCCACACACCTACATTCCTTGTCTCTTTACCTCCATATATTGTCATCTATGAACTCACACTTCCAATTCCAATTCACCACCTTAGGTTCATTCTACGTTTTCTTTTTTCCATATTTTGATCTCTCTGACATAGAAATACCTGACTCCCATTCCTCTTAATGTATTTATCTAAATGTTGCATCCTGTCTATATAACCAAGCTCTCTTATCTCATAACAAAGCCCATCCTACCTGGGCTCTGACACACTACATCAGACTACACTACTACACTGTGAAAATATTAATCTCTTGCTCTGATCAGACTTGAACACCTGAAGCAGGTACCATGCCAGAGGATGCCCTCCTCACCCAACTCTGGCTCCACAAACTATACCACTCTTCCCGCAGGTACCATCCTCTTCCAAATGACACACTGGCATTTCACCTCTCACTGAGGCTACCTTCCTCACTCTGCTTGGCTTTGACTCTTACTTCTCATGCTCAGGAAGCATATTTCAGCGAGGGACTACATTTCCCAATGCATCTGTGTATTTTATTAAGTAGTTGACATAGTTTGCAAATGCTAAGACAGAATGGTGAATGCATGGATATTTGTTTGGAAAGAAGAAAACAAAGCAACCCATGTCACACATGTAAAATTAGTTGAAGTAGGTGCAAAAGGTTTTTGTACATGTACATAGATTTTCATGTACAAAATCCTTTTTGTTCCTATCCCAAAGAAAGGTGACCCAAACGAATGTGGAAACTACAGAACAATTTCACATGCAAGC
>NW_006399863.1:6481777-6483513 GCF_000299155.1 Elephantulus edwardii | reverse complement strand
ATGTGCCAAATGTGGTAATGGTTACCCCTGGTGGACAGTGTTTGCTGGAGCTTCCCGACTGAAACAAGCCTGGGAGCAGGAGTGGCATCCACTTCCAAAATGGCTTGCCTCTGGAAACTCTAGGAATGAACAATGCTGAGGTTCATAGGGTCGCTATGAGTCGTCTACGACTTGACGGCACCTAACAACAACAACAGGTGCAAAAGCTTCAGGTTTTGTTTGCCTAATACCTATCCAGTCTTCCTATTTCCCTCTTGTCTGCCAGGAGCCATTATCCCTTAAAAAGTAGAATAAATATCCTTAGTACCTGACATTATTATCCAACTACAATCCTTGTGGTGGGATTCCATTCCACTGGAATACATTTCAAACATTTGATCAAAGACCACACATCCATAGTACAAGCCCTGTTGGCTTTTCCAACATTTTTCTTCCCCATCTGCCCTGCTCACTCTGATGGGACTCACACACCTTCTTTCTGTGTCATCTTCCATCCTTAGACCTCTGTGCCTGCTAGGTTTTCTCCTCTTGACTGTACCATGGCTGACTTCTCACTGTTCAGTCTTGGATCAAGTTGTCTTCAATAGTCTCTAACCACCCTGCACCTCATCAACCTCCACTACCAAAATCAGTTTCACCTTAGTGAAGGGATTACAAAGTCTTTACCACAATCTGAAAGAGTTTGTGCCTTTTTCACGCTGTCAGATGAAGAGATCTGATCTTGTTTGCTCAGCATTTTATCACTAAGATGTCGAAGTCAGTCCATCGCAACAGTGCTCAGTGGATGAGAATGAGTGAAGAAGTGAAATCAACAATTGACAGTAAAGAATGTGAGGCACTACCCATCTGGTTTGGAATATCATTAAAACCTTAGATAAGCTACTTGACATCTCTGGGCTTTGGCTTTAAAAAAGGATGTGAGAATGCTCACTGGGGATGGATTATTGTGAAGGTTCCAAGCCAGCCTCAGTAGAGCTTGAAGCACAGTGGAAAAGGTCCATCCCCACTCCTCCCCAGGATAGTAAATGGCCAGTGAGCTCAGCACCAAACTTTATAGAGTCTTCTTGCACAATGAGCTTTTCTGTCTTAGTCTGGGCTTTTTAGAATTTCAGAAAACAGTGGTCACCTGACTCATCCTCCCTGCTTTTCAAATCTTCTGCTGTCCTTTCACAGTTACAAGCAGCCCCTTCAAGGAAAGAAACATTTTCTGTGGATCATGCCACATGAAGAATAAAGCTTCAGAAAGAGCTATACTAGAAAAGTGTGTTACCAGACCCACTAGTGGAAGATTCGAGTGCCAAATAATTGCTGCCCGTCAAGGCTGAAGGGTCTTTTCAACCCAATCTATGCAAAGACTAAAAAACAACATAGAAAAATGAAGAGATGTGAGGGAACTCCAAAACTGGCACATAACCCTAGGACGGTAAGTCATTTATGAGCTAACACGTAGCCAGTGGTGAGAGTCTGGGTTAGTGAGACATCAAAAGTGCAGGCACAGGGGATGACCTTATTGGAAACGAGGAATATGTGCACTAAACAAGTGATTTCTAGTCCACTACCTTATGGATGATATAAACCAATCAAGTCTCCATTTTTCATGCTAAGCCAGCCTGGAGAGAGCAGGAGGAAGACGCGGAGGAGCGGCTGCTCGCCAATTCCCATTCAGAAGGTCCTTTAGCCAACAGAATCTCTCGCCAATTCCCATTCAGAAGGTCCTTTAGCCAACAGAATCTCTC
>NW_006399863.1:6424409-6481432 GCF_000299155.1 Elephantulus edwardii | reverse complement strand
CCAATTCCCATTCAGAAGGTCCTTTAGCCAACAGAATCTCTTTGTGAAAGGTTTTCCTGTAGTAGTCAGCAGCCAGCCTTTGTGAACTTTAGCAAAAGGCATTGCAACAAAATGCTAGGTCATCCAACAAAGCACCGAGGCCCCAGCACTGTGACACTAGAAAGTGACAAGTCTCCCAGAACAACAGACGGGAATGAGGTTTAGAACATATTCACAGATATTCTCCAGGACCACCGATTTGGGGTCTGAGCACGTCTGAGAGTCATCTACAGTTCCTTTTCCAGTCCCAACACTGGACTGTGTAAGAAATTAGCAAAACAACAAGACTAAAATGTGCATCATTACATATTAGCATTTTACACATTCCAAAGTATTTTTATATTCATGATTTCATTTGTTTGAACTCTTGTTAGGTTGGGCATTATCATCATCTAATCACACTAGAGATTAGGTAATTGAGATTCAGAAAGGCTAAATGACTAAACAAGAACACAACTGGGAAATGGGATTGAACTAAGGTCTACTACCAGAGGCCCAGCAATGTTAATGATGAGAAGCTTTCACCATCTCTTAAAAAAAGAAAAGAAAAGAAAAAATACCAGAGTGATCCTGTCATCTGGGATCTCAGATATAGCTGGAAAAACAAAGTTGTGGAAGTCATCCTCCTTTGAGAATCAAATACCAGGTTACTGATGAATGTCAAGTCAGATATTTGAGGATGGTTAGTCATGTTGAATTAAATTGTGTCCCTCTCCCCCCCAAAAAATGTGTTATAAATCCAAAATCTCTCTGCCCAAGGTTATAACCCCACTTGAGAATGGTTTGAATTGTTAGGTTAGAGGTAGGTTTCATGTAGTGTATGTCTCCAGTCAAGAAGCTCTGGTGGTATAGTCTAAAGGGGTGTATTTGCTGCTGCTGTTTTTAGGTGCTGTCTCATTGAGTACTACTCATAGCAACAACAGGAACAATAGATCTGAACTTGTATATTCTCATGTCTGACACACTTAACCCCATTGTATAATCACACATCACTTTATCTCATCTTCCTCTACATTTCCAAGTGTGGGATCTTTTTCCAAGGGCTGCCCCCTGCCCCAACAACATGCTTAAAGTATGCTAATCCAAATGGCAGGGGTTCTCCGCTGATGTGAGTCCACGAGAAAGATGAGCAATCTCTTCTTTCCCATCCCTATCGAAATGGATGCAATTTATAGCCTCTGAAAACCTTAAGGAGGATCAGTTATGTTTTGGTTCCAATTCAACAGCAATGAGTTTGAGTTTTGTTTCAGTTTTGTTTGCTTGTTTATTTGTTTTTTCAAATCTCCAGTCACTCCATTTCAAGATAGAAAGGAGATTAAACAAGGAAGTGATAGAAACAGATGGGAGAAGAGAGATGCCAAGCTACATGGAGGACTCCAAGTAGCAAGAGCTCAAGGAGACCAGGATTTCCCGCCAGAGCTGACAAAGAAAGCCTTCCCCTAAAACTGCACATTGAATTTAGACTTCAGGTCTACAAATCTGTGAGAAAAAAGTGGTTTTGTCTTCCCTCCCCCCAAAGCCATCCCATTTGGGGTATTTCTGTTATAGCAGCACTAAATAATCTTTATTTCACAAAAAAAAACCAAACCCAGCCCCAATATAATAGTTGCTTTGATACTCAAAAGAAGCAAGGTAAGATCTTCTAGTAAAATGGAAATTAAGGGTGAGACATTAGCTAGGTTATGTTTTACCCCAGACAGTCCTTTGTTCCTGGAATAACCTGACCTTCTTTGAGGTAAATCCTCCAAGATGCTGGCCAGACCCCCCAGGCAGTACATTCAACACATTCATTATCATATGAGAAAGATGCATGTTTGTTTACAAAGTCAAGTTCTTTAACTTCTATGACTCTTACAACTTCCTCAGGACCCCCAGGCTCTTTTCTGAGTTGAAGAACCAAATTAGGCTTAATATGATTTGATGTAAAGGTCTGAATTATGCCTTGAGTATACTTTCTGGGAGATGAAAGGACCAATACGCTTATAAAGTTCTATTACTCTTAAAAAGAAAAGTCTTTTAAAATGTTGGAAGTACCTCCTGGCTAGGGAAAGGATTAGATGCCCAGCTTTCAGTTCATTACTTCTAATATAAACACTCAGTATCCCCAGTGTTCAACATCAGTTGACTGTCTTTATACAAAATGTACAGATGGAAGGCCTTGGGCCTTTGTCTCTGAAGTCAATTTAATGACTGGGGCAAAGTGAGATATTTTGCCTGATTAAAGGCTCCATCCACTCTTCAAAGCCATACCTTCTTCCATTTGGGAAATGACACCATTTATAGTGTCTGTGCCTGGTTGGTGAATGGATGAAGTGGAGGGTAAGCAAATCTCCATGCCAGAAAATACCAGTCCTGGTAAAAACATTGGCAAAAATCACTCTCCGCTCTTTCCTGTAACTCAAGCCCAATGGTGTATAAACCTTCAGTGGCTGTGTCAGACATCAAGTATGAATGAAAAGAAGTATGAAACCACACTGCTAAATTTCACAAATGTATTTTCCTTTTAAAAGTAACTCGTTGATTTCAGAAATTTTGGATACAGGGAAGCAAAAATCAGGAAAATCATCCATGATCCTGCCATTCAGAGATGAAAGTTATTGTAACTTTTTATATATACTTCCGTTATTCTCCAATTTGTTTTGTTTTTGTGTGCCATTGAGTCAGAAAAAAACTCATAGCTGACTCTCTAATGGGTTTTCAGAGGAAGTAAATTACATAGGAGGAGACTGTCCATTCTTCTGCAGCAAAGCAACTGGCAGACTTGAACTACATGTCTTTGGGATTGTGGTGCAGTTTCTTACCACTAGACCACCACAGCTCCCTAGTATTTACTGTAATACTTTTTAAGAGAGAGATTCTATAGATTTTGTTTACTTCCTTTTTTCCTACTTCTCATTATATTAGGAACATCTTTCTAAATAAAGAGTATAGTATAGTATAAATACTTAGATAAAAGTATTTATCATGTGGATGCACCAATCATAATGTAACCAATGTGAACATTTAGGTTATTTTCAATTTTTTGGTGTTGTAAAAACCAATCAGAAAAGATAAATTCAATACTCGTCTCCAACATTACAGCTCAAAGGCATCAATTCTTCTATCATCCCTTCCCAATCTTTTGCTATGTGTTCAGCTCTCTGACACATAGCAAGTGATTGTAAAGACCATGGCCTCTATCAGGTGCACCTTTGTCTCCAGAGTGACAGCATTGCTCTTCAATACTTTGGAGCAGTCTCTGACAGCAGACTCTCCCAATGCAATACACCTTTTAATTTTCTGTCTGTTGGTGCCAAGAATGTTGACTGTGGAGCCAAGCAAACTAAAGCGGTTAACAATCTCAATCTCTTCACCATCCATCACGATGTTGCCCATCGGCACAGTGGTGAGAATCTTTGTTTTCTTAAAACTGAGCCTCAATCAATTTTGAAGGCTGCAGTCCTTGACCTTCTACAACAAGCACCTTGGGTCCTCCTCAGTTTCAGGAAGCAGGGCTGTGTCATCTGCATAATGCAGAGACCCCATTAATTAGCAGCTTTGGTGCTGCTCAATAAATCGGCCTGATTAGCCCAAAGTCCAAATACCTCCAGGTATTGTGTCTCCTTTTTAGTTGTCAGCAGAGCCAGATGTAATGATTTGTTCTGTACTTTAGAAAAAATATCTCAACACATCCCACATCTTTGAGATTATAGAAGTTTCATGAAGGTGGAAGGTGCTTGGATTTTTGTTAGATTGAAAGTGCAGCTGGGGTGTGCTCTCTGAAGACAAAGATAGTGAAACTTTATCGCTCATACCTTGGATATGTAGCTAGGTGAGGCTATTCCTTGGAAAGGGACATCATGCTTGGAAAGATGAAGGGTCAGCAAAGGAGATGAAGACAGACCCCCAATGGGATGGACTTACACAGTGACTTCAGCAATGGACTCTAGTGTGTCAGATGATAAGGATGGCACAGAATAAGGCAGGGTTCAGGTTCACAGGGTCACTATGTGTCATACTCGACTAAACAGCACCTAATAACAAACTTACAAATATCTTACTACTAAGTCTCGACTCAGGGATACTTCTTCCTTATTAGCTCTAATCAGCATAATGTCTTCACTTTGATAATTCACTATGATTTCTTGTGGAAGAAGAGGTCCCAGCAGGCTAAATTATGACTTAACATAAAGAGTTGATTCTTCAGATGTCTGAGGTAGTAGGTGCACTACAGGTCTTGATAGCTTACAGTAAACTGGTTCTGGTGTTTCTCCAAAATGAGAATTTTAAAAAAGCACTGGCCAGAATAAAGGCAGTATACTAGGAATCAGGAAATGTACTAATTTATGCAAGCAATGAAACAAAATATGGAATAACTCAATTCTCATTACTCTCTAGTGGGACCCTCCACTGTCAGATACAGCTGGCTTAAGTTCACCAGTTGAGGTGGAAGGGATAATTGTTTTAATGGGAAAGAGGGTTCGCTCCATTTGCAGTATTTTTTTTCTATATTTTATTAATTTTCATAAACATTTACAGAGATTTTGGGCTTCCACTCATTCATTGTTGCACTATTCTCTCTACCCTCCTCCCAGTTTGTTCTTGTCCAAATGCCACAGTGCTTGTCAAAGCCAGTTCTGATTAATCTTCTTTGTCAGTGTGTCCTTTGCCATTCCCTATCACTCCTCCCTGAGAGAGACTTCACTCTGAGTCATAAGGAAAAGGGGATGGCGTATTCTCTTAGCTACTTCCTCTGAAAAGGGACGCTGTGGGTTTCAGGGTGAAGATCTTCTCTCACTACTCTAAAGGGCCCCTTTGGCAGTAGGAAACACATAGACTATTATGGAGATTGATTTTGGAATTTAGATGCACTCTTATTGATTGTGCTTGGCCGTTTGAAGATGTATCATGGGGGTGTTGCAACCTAGAAGACACAAATTTGACTAACAAGTTATAAGTACATGAGTCCAAAAATTATGGAAAAGTAAAAGAAAAGATTCTTTCATTTGCAGTATTGTTTAAATGAAATTCAGAGGCTCAACATCCCAAGCTTCCTGATAATCTGCTCATGTGTCCTCATTCTAAGTTTCAGGATCTAAATTTTTCCAATCGATGCTCTCATTTTAATTCCAGATGCTATTTGGGATTGGGTTCAATTGATTATTAACATTGACATTCTTAAGACAAGTCTTAAGAATTGTATGTTGGAAATATCCACTCTGTTACTGCAAAAAAAGAAAGTTTCCTTTCTGGGGAAAAGTGATAATTTTCAGGTGTTTGATATGGTGTTCATTTAAGCGGGGACACTGAAGCCTTGAGCTCATCTCACTATTTTATCTAGAGGAAGTAGGACCAACCAACCAGCTTCCTTACTCATTCTGATAAAATTGTTTAAAAGAAAAAAAACCCCACAAACCCCAAAGCATACATGCAATAACCCAGAGCTTTGGCTCTTACAAATATTTTATTCATTTGGGGTGATATTTTCGTGTATCAAATTCCAAATTGTGTGCAAGGTGTCAGGTTGGAGACGTCTCCCTAACTCATGTGATTACACGGGTCTGATGAATCCAAACTCAGCAGGTTAGATGACAGGCTGCTGGCTCATAGGACGTCAGGAATTGACAAATACCAAAATGTGCACAGCAGAGGGCAGATTGCTGGTTCACACCAACAGCTGGAGGTCAGAGTGTGATGATTCAATTGTGGGTTCAAGAATAGATGAATTATACCAGAGTTTCCATACATACGTATATAGGGCATCTCCCCAAGGAGGTTCACCTCTAAAGTGACTGGTTGATCCCATAAGATCATAAAATGAAAAATGATTATATGATTGCTAACAAATCATGAGAATCATGATCTAGCCAAGCTAATGCGTAACTTTACCTATAAGAGAATCTCAATGAGGCATTTGGTTAATTTTTTTCTCTCACTAGGTTTAAAAGGAGCCAATCACAGAATCAGAGAGGGGAAAATCTTCACTACTATGAAAAAAGAACTAGGAACAGATTATGCCTTTTGGACCCAAAGTCCATGCATTGAGAATCCCCTAAACCCAGGAGACCTAGAGAAAGATTTTAAGAAGTGGCAGGTAAGAAACAATAGCTACAAAACAAAGAGACCAACATCATATGGGATGAGCTTCCTGACCCACAGAGTGAGGCAGCGACAGGACTATGCTGATAGAGAGGGAGAGAGTGGGCAGGAGGCTTGCAGATGAAGTGGAAGTCCCTAAGCATGTATTGGAGAAGCTAAAGTTGTTTGAAACTCTTCCTCCAAGAAGGGTGGAGACTACTTTGAAGGCCAAGGGGTTAAGTGGCTGAGAAGCCAAAGGTCTGAGAAGTCAGTGGGCTGAGAGGCTTATCTGCACAGATGGATAAGAAGCTGGTTATTGTTTTTGTTGTGGTTTTTTTTTGTTTTTGTTTGTTTTTTTTTAACAACATACACAAAACCAAAACCAAACTGTGTCCTTGGTCATTTCTGATCTTTAATTGTAACTTGTCACTTCTCTAATAAAACTCACAGCTGTGAGTTCTGCATAGTCTGTATGTTCTGTGAGGCCTGTGAAACAGATTATGGAATTCAGAAGAGTAGAGAATGAGGTTGGAGATATGTTTGATCTCCATATCATAGAAATCATCTGCCTTGAGTGGATATTGATCTTGATCTTGACTATTTTCTTCCTCTCCTGATAGGAGAAATGATATAACCTTTTTTAGAGGAACCAAAGACAACTTGAAGTACTTACTGAAGATCAAAGACTATCGCTTTCAATACATCTCAACATTAAGAAAGCAAAAATCTTCATCATTGGGCTAAAAGGCAATCTCATGATGCTGTTGTTAGGGGCCATCAAGTTGAGTATGATCCCATGCTGATCTTCTGAACAATAGTTATGAACCCTGCCCTATCCTGTTCCATCCTGACACTTCCTGACACATTAGAGCCCATTACGGCAGTCACCATGTCAATCTACATGGTCTTACTCTTCTTCAGTGAAGACCC
This sequence comes from Elephantulus edwardii, assembly GCF_000299155.1. Classification (NCBI taxonomy): domain Eukaryota; kingdom Metazoa; phylum Chordata; class Mammalia; order Macroscelidea; family Macroscelididae; genus Elephantulus; species Elephantulus edwardii. Next base: position 6,474,406 of record NW_006399863.1, on the reverse strand, counting down.
TCTACCGTTCCAAGTATTATGTTCCTCTCCAAGGCATAGCCCCTCCTAGCAACATGCATGAAGGGTTTGAGGCAAAGCCTCATCATCCTTGTCTCCAAGGCGTACTCTGGCTTTACCCTCTCCAAGACATTTGTTTGTTCTTTTGGAAGTCCATGGGTTTTCAGTGCTTGTCTCCAACACAATTCAAAAGCATCAAATCTCCTTCCGTTATCCTTATTCACTGTCTAGCACCCAGATGCATAGCAAGTGATCAGAAAGACTGATCATAGCATGTGATCAGAAAGCCTGAATCAGATGCATAGTAGTCTTCAAACTGACATTACACCACCTCAATAATTTGGAGAGATCCCTAACTGCAGACTCTCCCAGTGAAATACGTCTCCTGATTTCCTAACTGCTGGTACCAAGGTGAGTGTTTCCTCCATATTCTTATAATGCTTTCTGGGTCATCCACTGTATTGTATAGCATCTTTCAATATTGTGACTCACGGCTTAAATTTGTTTTTCAGTTCTCTCAGCTTCAGAAATGCAGAACAAGTTCTTCCCTTTTTATTTTCCAATTCCAGCTCTCTGCACATTCCATTGTAACACTTTGCTTTGTCTTCTCAGGCTGCCCTTTGAATTTTTCTGTTCAACTCCTTTACTTTGCCATGTTTTCCCTTTGTTTTGGCTTCTCGACATTACAGTGCAATTTTTAGTCTCTTGTGACATCCATCTAGGTGTTTTTTCTTTCTCCTCTGTCTTTAAAATGACATTTAGCTTTCTTCATGGATGATACTCGTAACTTATCTGGTCTTTGATCACTGATTGTCAATGCTTCAAAACTATTCTTAAGATGATCTTGAAGTTCGGGAGGAATAGATTCAGGATCATTTCTTGGTTCTTGTGGACTTTAAATTTTTCTACTTCAATTTGAACTTGCACATGAGTTTGACTCACAGTCTATACCTGGCCTGCTTTTGCCTGCGGATATAGAGCTTCTTCAGTGATCTTTTCCCACGTATCTAGTCAATCTGATCCCTATGTCCTACCCATGTGTAAAGTTGTCATTGTGTCTTAAAAAATTTGCAATTAATAAATGATTGAAAATACAAAATTTGATCATTCTATTTCAAGCCTCATTTCTATCACCAAGCCCATTATTTTCTAACTCTATTCCTTCTTGACTATTACCAACTTTTATATTCCAGGCACTAATTATCATTAACACGTCTTGATTGCATGTTTGGTCAATTTCAGACTGAAATAGTTAGTAAAAATTCTCAATTTCTTCCTCTTTGGCTTTAGATGTAGGAGTGTATATTTGAATAATGGCTGTATTAACAGATCTTCCTAATATGCATATGAGTAATAGCCTATCACTCACAACATTGTATTTCAGGATAAAACCTGAAATTGACTTTTTTACTATGGATGCAATACCATTCTTTCTCTGTTTTTCATTCCCAACATAGCATATCATATAATTATCTGATTCAGAGTGGCCAAAGCTAGTCCAACTCATCTCACCAATGCCTAGTATTATTGATGTTCATGCATTCCATTTCCTTTTTTACAATTTTTTGTTTTCCAGCATTTAAGCTATGGACACTCCACATTACAATTATTAAATTATGTTCGTCATTATTTCTCCTCATTTCAACCGACTTCCAATCCAGGCTCTACTTTCCATTACTACAACTATCCACATTCTCTTCTGTTCATAGGGTTTTCAGAGGCCTGTTATTTAAGAAGTGGATGGCCAATTCTATTTCCTAGTCTTTCTCAATCTTATCAACATCATGATCGGTGCAAGATTGAAGTTGTCAATAAGTTCATTTTATTTGGATCCACAATCAGCATGCAAGGCAGTAATAGTCAAGACATAATATGTCCCATTGGGAAAATCTGCTTTCAAGGATCTCTCCAAAGTTTGAAAGTGTAAGATAAGTTTTAAAACCAAGGAGCACCTTATCTGGGGGATAGTATTTTCATTTGCTTCCTATGCATCTGAAATTTGGACAATGAGTAAGAAAGATCAAAGATGAATTGATGCCTTTGAATTGTGGTTTTGGGTAAAGTATTGAATAGCCTAAAAGAACAAACAAGTCTGTTTTGGAGGAAGTGCATTCAGGGTGCTTCTTAGTGGCAAGGATGGTGAAACTTTGTCTTACATACTTTGACATGTTATCAGGAGTCATCGCCCTTGGAAAAAAGCATCATTCTGGGAAAGGTAGTTATTGCTGCTGTTAGGTGCCATCAAATGCATATGACTCATAATGACTCAACGAACAACAGATCTGAACCCTGTCCTGTTCTGCAATGTGTTAGCCTTGCCCACCACAGTGACCTCTCCAGTCTGACGCTACTGTAAAGACCACACACTTCCTGAACTCGTGTTGGCAAACTCAGTGAGGGTCGTTTCTGGAGTGGAAAAGTGACCTCTTCCCTTAATTGGAGAAAGCTGTGTGCAGAGCAAAGGAGGATTCTTCTGGGAGAGGGACTGCTTTAGACACTAGAGGGTAGGCAAGTCTGCATCTAGTGCTAACCTTATTCTAAGGACGGACTGAGTGGGCAGCCAGCTCTGTGCCTCCAGTGGGTCTGTGGGGATTAATGACTGCAGAAAACTGTCCCGACAGGTGTGGAAGGGAAGTCTGTAAATGTAAGCTGCCTTCTGCCACATGTAATCACACACGAGTCAAAGAGAAGAAAGAGATGACAAATTGGTCATTTTCTGCTCCCCAGTATGATGAAGGCAATAACTTCAGCTTATCTCACAGCTGGTATTACCTGTTAAAAACAAACTAAACATTTAAAAGTCTTGTGTAATGGCTTTATGACAGCAAAGGCTGAAATCTCTTCTATCCCATAAAGGAGTCTAATAGGAGGATGCCTGCTGTGGATTCACGGGTCCTTTTGTTGCTAAATATCTGTCATGAGGCACTGCCATGCAGGGCTAAGGGCACTGTTTTAACAGAAACACAGTTGTAGAGCTATCACTGAACAGCTCTGTGCTCTCCCTTGTTCTCAGTTTTGTCATCAGTAAAATGGTTAATGATTATTTCTATTTTTCACTCAAGTATACATATCATACTCCTATCATATGTTACCACCATTCATTTATCAGTTTGTTGGACTTTGGAGAAGAGTATGATGCTTGGTATAGGGTGAAGGAGAAAGAGGAAAATCCTCTACTGGAGAGATCATCACAGTGGTTGGGACAACAGGCTCAAACATAACAATAATTGTGAAGATGACACAGGAATAGGCAGTTTCATTCTGTTGTACATAGGATCAGAGGCGTAATCAATTCAACAGCACCTGATAACAACCAGCATATGCTAAACAATAATCTAAGAAATGAAGACACAAAGCAAGGTAACCTAGTCCTGTGACTGTATTCTTACAACTTGTTGCCTGGTGACTTAGATATTCATTAATCAATGCATCAGTCATGCAAATGTAACAGATATACTAGTGCATCAGAGAGCTGGGCAATGACTAAAGATTATAGAAGAAAAACAGAGGCCTTTGAGTTGTAGGGCTGGAGAAGAGTGTTGAACATACCATGGACTGCCAACAAAACAAATAGGTCTGACCTGGAGAGGAAGAAACCAGACTGCTCTACGGAGCAATGATTTTGAGGTTCCCTCTCGCTACTTTACTCCTCCTAGAATCATCTATAAATGCCTAAAAGAGTGTTGAGATGCTAAGGTGTAGAACTTTCTACAAAGCTAAAAAATAAAATTTAGAATCAAAACCTGTTGAAACAGGAGAGATTCTGTCAACTCCAGAAGCTTTAGATTGAAAACCAGATGACGGTAACCCATGAGTCACCCAGAGGTTATCAGGTATTGTGAGTCTATCTGATTGTCAGAAGAACATATAAATCTTTTCTGGAAGACTACAACCCCATATTAAAGATTGAATCATCTATATAATTTTGCAAATTAAATGTCTGGGACTCACTCAAAAATTACCAAAGAGACAGGACAATTGTCCCCAAAATCCAGAGAAATAACAGACAATGGAAGTAAATTCATCCAGAAATCATCAGGTAACAGGGTTATCAGTATTGGCTTTTGTTCAAAAGGTGATACTAAGACTGTCTGACAGAAATAAAATAGTATACAACTTTAAAATGGAACAAAACAATAAGTGCAATTAATGGCAAATGAGATACAAAGGGAACTGGAAGAAGAGATCAGATAAACATCAGAATGAAACCTGGAGAGAGAAGCCTGGAATGTAAACCCTCTTAGAATGGAATGGCAATATGCTTCCTCATTTTATGCTTTCCTCACTTTATGAAGCCAGTGTAACATTAACACCAATACCTAACAAGGACATTGCAGGAAAGAAAAATTACCAGCTTCTCTCTTGAAAAAGGCCAGCCTCTCTTACGAACTTGGACATAAAAACCTCAAGAAAAATATTAATAAACCAAATACATTGATTTATGGAAGGGATAACATACCACAGCTAAGCAGAGTTAGTTTCAAGAATGTAAGATTTTCTTAGATCAAGGTAAGTATTATGTTTACAGAATAAGTGGAAAGATTAAGTGATCATCTCAAATTATGTATAAAAAGTATTTCAAAAAATCTCAGTCATTTATGATTAAAAAGTATAAAACACCAGAAATCTCACGAGACTTCTGTCATTTGACAGACGTTTTTACACCATCCATTGCTGGCAAGAAAGCTAGATAGTACAGTACCTGTGGACAAGGGTTTGATGATTCATAAAAAAATATAGAACTACCATTGTCACTCAGCAATTTCTTTCCTACTTGGCTACTCAAATTAACACCAAAGGACGAAGGCAGTCAGACACTTCCTACATCAAAGTTCATCGCAGCACTATTCACAGAAGTTAAAAAAATCCACACAACCTAAATGTCTATTGACGGATAAATAAACAAAATGTTCTACACGCCTGCAATGAACTACTACTCGACCATAAAAAGAAATGGCATTTTGATCTATGAGATCTATGATACAAAGCAGAGGAGTACAGAAAATATTATCTTGATGAAATATGGTCAAAGAAGGACAAATACTGTATGATGCCATTTCCATAAAATAGGGAAATATTTAGGAACTAAAGTTTATTAGTGGTTGCAAGGGGGTAAGAAGAGGCAGAGGGATAGTGGATGTTATCCTTTGGGAGGCATTATTAGAAAAATAGCCATTTTGAAAAAAGATGATTACTATAATCAGTTCCACTCATTTAAGCATGTAAAAATTGTTGAACTGAGGTTTTCTTTTATGTTTATATTTATATATGTAAGAGTGTGTGTGTGTGTGTGTGTGTATGTACACCCCCCCACAAGACAAAGTAAATGAACATGTTGTTGTTGTTAAGTGCCATTGAGTCATAGGCGACTCATAGCAACCCTATGAACAAAAGACCTGAACAACCATATAACTTTCATTGTTTCTCCAAGTTCATAGAGTTTCTAGAGGCAAGCTATTTTGGAAGTGGAAGCCACTCCTGCTTCCAAACTTGTTTTAATCAGGTAGATCCAAACACTGTCTGCCATGGGTAACCATTAATGCATTTGATGCATCAGTGTCTTAGTGTTTAGCATCACAGCAACCACAAGTTACCTCTGTACAGCAAATGGACAGACCAGTGCTATGCCACTTAGAAGAATGTTTGACCAAAAACAATTAAAACTAGGGATCGAATAAAATCACTTCACTCCCAATGGCTGATAAACAATTCACCTATGTCTCACCTGAAAACAAGATCAAACCTTTGTAAAATCAGGCTGCTCCAGACCACTGCCCCACCTGGAAGCCAGCCAGTAAATTAACATATCTACCAAAACCCTCCATATGACAAGTATCCTCACTGATAAAATATTAAAACATCTCATGTGCTGGAAAAGAGACGGGGATACCCATTAATAGCATTCTGTTGAAACATGCCTTGGGTCCTGGCCAGTGCAAAACTATGAAATAAAATAACTGAAAGGTTGAAAGGCATAGACAGTAAAGGAAGAAATATTGCTAGTCAAGGGATGAACTGACTGAAAAACCCTAGCCATTGCCTCACTTATCGATATGGTTAAGTTCCAAAGGCTAGGTCGTTATGCAAAAACCAGCATTATGAAAAATGGAGGATGACATCAGATCACAAAAGACAGAATGACTATGTCATTATCCAACTCCCAGATTGCATCACTATGTAATTGCTAAATCACTGAGAATCATGGTCTAGTTAAGCTGACACATAACCTTAACTACCACAGGCAAAGTTATTCTTGTCTATCACCGCAGCATTCATTATTACTAGGCATATGTACTTATTGTGCAAAATAGTCAGCACATTTTAGGTTTAGGGGAGGATTGGAATGTTCTGTTTCCTAATGTGATGACGGTTAGCTAGATGTTCAATTACTACTAAATTATTGATATGTATGTTTTAAATTTGTACACTGAAAGGAATCACTCCCTAGCTCATAGACACTTGCTATTTGTGGTGTTGGGAAAGGTGACATAGAAAATGGGTGTTATAAGCACAGCTTGAACGAATGTAAATCATATAACTAAGAAGCACACATGAGAAAAGAATGTTTGTTCCACTGAATGTAACATGTACAATTAGGAAACAATAGCAAAAATAATCTACAATTGACTTCATGGTCACCAGGAGGTATGTTGGCATGTAAGCTGATGTGTATGTACGGGTGAGTTCTACCATGTCAAGAGATAGCAGATGTTCAAGAATCAATGATGCTGAAGGAATGAGTTTAAGTTGCAGTGAATGCACTGACAAAAACAAACAAACAAATACAAAAATCCCAAAACCAAAAAGCAAAACAGAGCTCCAGGAATTTATGACATACGAGTTGATATGCATCAACAAATTAATGCAATGCTAGAAGCACACAATTGTCTATGTCAAGAATTTGGAAGGACCAGGGGAGATTCTTACTCATATCTATTCCTAAGCAAGGTAAGCTAATGGGATGTAGACAGTATCCAACAATATCAATATCCACACAGGTAAAATCTTGCTGAAGACAATTAAATGGTTTCGGCAATACAACCTCAACAGGGAATTGTCATAGTTCAAACTAGATTAGAAGAGGAAAGGAAATGAAGGATAACACTGCTGCTATGACACAGATCAGGCAAGATATACTGGGCAGATATTACCAGGTACTTTTGGATAATAAACTAAATACTAAATGAAAACAATACAGGTTCTAGCTAATTTTCTAAGACAGTGTTTAGGATGTTTGAGACTCTGGCGCAGGAAGGACCAGGATGCTTTCCCACCAGGGTGCCATCTTCAACTTTGTGACGATATCATCACAAAGGATTGTGTGTCTTCCTTGCCATGTGCTCTTGGGTGTCATCCTTGCCCAGGGGCCATGCTAATCGTCTCTGTATTGTTCCAGTTTTAGTATATGTGCTGCTGAAGCAAACACGGCTTATGCCCTTGGGTTAGCTAATGGATGTGGCCAGTTGATCCCTTGGCTCCACCTTGCCATACTATTCTTGTCTTCACACTTGAACTTCACTTCCTGGGCTATATATGATCAGATGAGGCTCAGGGCAGCCCTTTGGACTCTCAGTGATAACAGGCAAATGTGAGCCCAAGATTTCTACTCTAACCTGAAGCTGTTGGCTTACAGTTTAATGTATGCCTGCTCATGCCTTGACCCATCAGTGGGGCAGAACTGCTTTCAACTGAGCCCAGGCAAGGCAGCATATGTGCAAGTAACATGAGAGACTTTAATTAAGCTAATCCAAGACCTGGGGTCTCCAATTGCTGGTGAAGGGGAATGGGCCCCATCATGCTGTTTTCTTTACTGGGTCCTATAGCCTTGGTAATATAGTCTAGAGTTAAAATACAGAAGCTTAGTTAATTTATGTCCACTTCCTACACTCTGTTTAAAACATTAACTGTTTCCTTAACTTATTGGGGTTTTGAAGACTAGCCAAAGAGTATATGTTCTGGATGACATTTCAACTTTTAATTGCAAGGCTTAATTTAAAAAAATATATTGGATGACTTAGAATATTAAACTTATCAATGATGAAATCTTTTGTTAATTGCTGTTATGTTATATGCAGTGGAGTGTGAACTAACTCATTGTTGACCCTTCACTGGATTTTCAGAGCCTGCAAATCATATGAGAGGAGACTGAACATCTATTTCTCTCAGAGGGACTGGTGGATTCAAACCAACTGTTTTGGGATTGGCAGCATAACTCCTTACCCATTAGGTTACCAGAGTCCCTGTTTGTTAATTAGAAAGGGTTAAAGAAATCTATGTAATTGTTTTCTTGACCTTTCTGCATTGTTAGGCCAGAGGACCATATTCCATACCTTTATCCTAGATGAATGGTTTGGTCAAGAGGCTCTAAATGTCTAGATGAATGGTTTGGTCAAGAGGCTCTAAATGCCTAGATGAATGGTTTGGTCAAGAGGCTCTAACTGGGCCTTGAACCTCAGCTGAGTAAGGAGAAACATTTGTTGTCTAAGTTATCTGGTGAATACAATGGGGGAAAAATTCTGAGAAGATGGCATGACATCTCAATGTCTTTAGCTAAAAAGGATGCATCAGAACTAATGAGAGACTCACAGGGCCATTTCTGTTTCAAAACTGAAGACTAAATAGGTCAAGGCTGAATGAGAGCAATAGGACTGCCTTCAGCACCCAGGAGAATCCACTGAAGGTTCAGGTTCAATTGTAAGCACTTTATGCATTGCTATTGTTTCTAAAACACCCAATTGCAACACCTCTAACTCTTGTGATCTCAGCCATAAAATAAGCACACTGATTGTGCTTACACCTCAAAGGATCACTATGAAGTGCAAATAAAAATGTAAATGTAATGTGGATACATACACAAAGAATGAACCATAAACTCTCTTAAGGACTGGTATTATTCTTATTAGCAATATAAGAGAAAGGAGGAATTGCCCTAAAAGACAATTAGATTTACAGCAGGGATGAATCACGCTTTTAACTCAGATCTCGATTAGAATCAGCAGAGTGTGCCCCATGAGTTCATTGCTAAAGCATGTACTTTACATTTCAGGTAGCAAGGAAATGTTCGTATGAAAGAAACTGGATGAAAACTCCAATCCAGGGCAGATGGCTAAGGGTGCATCACGCCAGCGGGGACAAGCGAGTGTGTTCTCACACAAGTCATGATTAATCTGTTCCATGGAAATAGGTAGGTTGGGTTCAAGGATGCTACACAATACAGAAGCTCAGTTGATTAATGATCTACCAAAGCCCGTGAATAGACCAATGATTAATCTTTATTGTTTTCATTGACGATAAACACATTACCAATTCAGCTGGAAAAAGTCTACTGCAAAGGGGTATGAAACCTTGAAACAGAGACAAATGTTACATGCCCAGAAGCCAGTTTCCTTCAGCAAAAGAAAGATATTCATCATAAGATTACCATCAGGCAAAGAGAAAGCCTCTGAAATAGAAGCCAAGCAAAAAACCCAGCTTTCTCACAAGTGTATAAAGACGCGCCTACAAGGACAATGGAGGCAATGCTGTTGGGGGTATAAAAGCAGGGCCAAGAATTAATGAGAGGCACAGTCAGGACCAACGGGTCAGAAACGACACAGGGGACCGTGGCGGTTAATCAATATTACCAACGCCTCGAGAGGCAGCACTGGAATTACGGTGAAACCAGCCAAGAGGGAACTTGAAGCTAAGAGCATGACTCGGGGTTATCTGGGGACGCTGCGCAAACTCGATGGGTGTGAGAAAAGAATTCTATGTCTTGTGCGAAGGGCAAATGTCAGAAGCAATCCAGGTTCCAAATCTGGATGTGGGACCTAATGGTGGGGCCAGCTGCTGACAGAAGACGACTCGACTCTGGGAGGTTTCTTTTGCCCAGGTCGAGAAGAACAGAGGATTACACTACTCATTCAAGATGTGACTGGTAAACAGAGAACATCCAGTGCGAGGTCAGAGATGTACTGAGGCCTGGGTGGCCGCTATGCGGAAGAGGAGTGCATTTGATAAATGCATATTCATTTACTGAATAAATATATACCGAGCCATTTTCTCACTCACATTTCCATAAAATGGAATGACGCATCTGGACCAAAGTCTGAAGTCAACTTTATATGAGTTTTCTTTTACTCCCAAATGTTCACCCAACTGCATTTTCCAGCCCGCAGTACTGACATAAAACTCCATGAGCAATAATGTTTAGATTAAAAAGCATTACTTTACCATTTCTTTGCCACTGAGCTTATGAAACATCCCAAATCAAATCCAGGTGCCTGCTCAGCTGATTAGAAATGGATCCTTTCAATCACCTCGATTATTTTTAATCATATAGCTTTTTAAAATAAGCTCTGAGGGCAGAGTCCAGAGCATGTCACACTGCTAAACTAAAAGACCAGAGTCTGATGGTTTGAACCCAACCACAACTCCAAGAGAAAAATAAGGACAATCATATTCTGCTAAGATTTATAGCCTCAGAAACTTGATAGAGGGTCACTCTTAGGCTTGGAGCTTTTCTCAAAAGCAATGGTTATGAGTTTGAGATTTTTAAAATTTTTTTTGCTGAAAGAAGAAAGTCCAGGAAGAATCTTAAACCCTTGAAAGATCTTGTTGTTGTTGTTGTTGTTCTTATGTGCCGTTGAGTTGCTTGCAACTCATAGCAACCCTATGTACAAGAGTCCTGAACCCTGCTCTATCCTGTGCCAACCTCACCCTGTCCGACACACCTACTCCCATTACACTCAATCGATCCATCTCATCAGGGATCTTCCTCTCCTGCGCCGTCCCTCCACTCTCCCAAACATGATGTCCCTCTCCAAGGACTGGTCCCTCCTTGCAACATGCCCAAAGTATGTCAGATGAAGCTTCAGCATCCTCGACTCCAAGAAGTAGCCCAGCTTCACCTTCTCCAGGACAAACCTGTTTGTTCTCCTAGCAGTCCATGGTATATTCAACACTCTTCTCCAGCACCACAGCAAAAGGCATCAGCTCTCTATCATCCCTATTCACTGTCCAGCTTTCTGACACGTAGCGCACAGCTCTCCAGCCTGACGTTGTTGCACTTCAGTACTCTTGTAGAAAATAAAAAAAATAAATGCTTGCTGTAGAAGATATATAGCCTTCAATATGGATTACATCTTAACATCAAGAAAACAAAAGTTTCAGTGGGATAGACTTAAGGCCAAATTGTGGTTCCTGTGGAGTTGATTTCATTTTCTTGAACTTCTGCTTGAACTGTATAGGAGTAGTTGGTGGTCTGTCCCACAATCAGCACCTGGTCTGGTTTTCACAGCTGATATTGAGCTTCTCCAGCAATTCTTTCCACAAATGTACTAGATTTGATTCCTATGCATACCATCAGGTGAAATCCATGAGTATAGCATGCGTTTGTGTTTTTTTCTGAAAGATATTTACAATGAATAAATCATTGAATGTGCAGAATTCTATCATTCAATCTCCAGCCTTATTTCTATCACTGAGTCCATGTTTTCCAGCTACTGATCCTTCTTCCCTGTTCCCAACTTTTGTGTTCCAGTCGCCCATTATTATCAATGCATCTTGATAGCATGGCTTGAGACATAAGCCATCAATCAAGAGCTGGTCAAGGGGAGAGAGGTGTTGAACGGTATAGGGAGAAGTAGGAAGGGATGATGGTGGAGTAGTGAAAGGAGTGGGTCAAAATACACATGGCAAGGGCACTTAGCAACATTGAACATATCAGTCATTTTTCTAATTGGGTAAATGTCTTACATCTGCTCTTTTCTGTAAAATGTTTGTCTATCAGATGTTGTTAAGTGCCATTGAGTCACCTGTGACTCATAGCGACCTTATGTACAACAGCCCTAAACCCTGCTGTCCTGTGCCAATCTGTCTCTGACACACCTACCCTCCATTACCCTACTCACTCAATCAATCCACCTTGTAGAGGGTCTTCCCCTCCTGTGCTGTCCCTCCACCCTCACAAGTATGATGTCCTTCTCCAAGAACTGGTCCCTCCTTGCAACATGTCCGAAATGTCACACAAAGCTTCAGAATCCTTGCCTCCAAGGAGCAGCCTGGTTTAATCCTCTCCAGGATGAATCTGTTCATTTTCTTAGCAGTCTATTATATATTCAATACTCTTCTCCAACACCACAGCTCAAAGGCATCAATTCTATTTCTATCCTCTCTAGTCATTGTCCAACTCTCTGATGCATAGCAAGTGATTTCAAAGACCATGGCCTGTATCAGGCACATCTTAGTCTCCTGACTGACACCATTGCTCTTCAGTTCTTTGGAGAGGTCCTTAACAGCAGGCTTTCCCATTGCAATATGATACTATTATTTAAAAAAAGACAACACAAATTAAGACAGGCTAGAAAGGATAGGCCATCCACTTCTGAAATAACAAGCCTTAGAAAACCCTATGTACAATAGAGCACACTTAGACTAGCAGACATGGCAATTAAGACTGGAACAGATGTAAGCAGACACTAGTGATTGGAACGTGACATGTGAGAAGCATGGATATAGGAAAATTGGCCATTGTTAAAGAAATGGAACATATAAATATTGACATATTAGGTACTGGCAAAATGAGATAGCTTGGTATGGGACATTTTGAATCAGATGATCATATGACCTACTGTGCCAGAGATAAAAAGATGAGGAAAACTGGGGTTGGTTTCTTAATTAAAAAATAATTTCTAGATCCATCATAAAATGCATGTGGTGAGTGACAGGATAATATCCATACACATACATGGAAGTCCAGTGAATACCACTATCATTAAAATACATGCACCAACAACTAGAGCCAAAGAGGAGGACATGGAAGATTTCTACCACCTTTCCCAGTCAGAAATCGATCAAACATGCAATCAAGAAGCATTGAAAGATCTTAGCCAGGTATTTCCCTAGGTGAAGGCTGGCATCCTCCAGCACAATATGATCGCTATTGGAACACAACCAGCAAAGCTAATTTTATGGACAAAGGAAGATTAGGCAAAATCTTCATCAGCACAGGCGAACTACCACCTACACATCAGAAATCCACGAATGCCACGTATCTGGATTACCTTTTGTAACCAGCTGTGGATCATTAGGAAAAAGAACTGCTGTTCTTTCTGATAGACTAAAATAGAATTAGGACTAGGAAGCAGACTACAGAATTAGCAGTAGATGGGTGTAGGGGGCGGGGGAAGTCCTACAATAAACATGTTCTGCAGTAAGTAAGCTTTGTTTTTCACCTCCTTGTAAGACTCAGGCAAATGAGATTCTCAATAGCAGTTTGAGCTCAAAAATGTCTGCATGGTGGAAGGATTGTACACTAGCATACATACCCCTACCTTCATTTTCCATGAATTTTGTATTAGAAAAATTGTCACATGTTTAAGACTTGTCTATTACCGAATTTAGTATGTTCCTATGTGCAAAACAGATATTTTATGTCAGATTTCATCTAAACACAGTAGGCACTTAAGCTCATAATTATGGTGCAGTAGGTTTATTTTTCAAAATAGCTTTTCCAGCCATTACATGGTATTTTGCCAGATGGCTGGATGGGACTATACTAATGGCATGAATGACATGAAACGCACCTTTTGGTGGAGACATGTAAACAAGATGTATAGACTACTAATTATGGGATTGGTTAGCATTGCCATCCTGCTAAGCTTAAACTGAGAAAGTTTAGAACCAGCAAGAAAGAGGCAGAGGATGCAGAAGGATGCAGCTCACATCCTTTGGGGCCAGAGACATTTCTGCACAAGGAGACAGACTGAGGACATGGCGGCAGCAACAGCAGAGAACCAGAGACCAACACGCGGCAGAGTTGACTGGAGACAGAGTCAAAGGCCTTTGTCCAAGCTTGTTGGAGGACATGGAGAGAGCACCATAACTGGCTAGAATAAGAGAGCTTTGTAATACTGGAATAGAGACTAAAGGCCGAGGTCAAAGGACCTTCAAACATTCTCAGAAGCCATCCTGGCTGAAGAACAGTATCCTGTTTCCAGCCTAAATTAAAAACTGTTAACATTCCAAATAAAATCCATAATACTATGTGTATTCTATGAATTCTGTGTGGCCATTGCAATGAATTAGAATAGCAAGAGCCCTAGGAGAGGTGGTTGGTGTTAAAATTGGTAGACATGATATTACTGGTGTAACCAGTTGTTTGTTGGCCATGGAGTCGGAACCGGCCCATAGCTGACCCTCCAGTGGGTTTTCAGAGGCAGTAAATCACACAGGAGGAGACTGACCAGCCTTCTCCCATGGAGCAGCTGGTGGGTTTGAACCACGTGCCTTCAAGATTGCAGTGCAGTTTCTTTTCACCAAGCAACAGAGCTCCCTATATAATTATAAACAATGTATAGATGTTTTCAGAGTCATTTCTCCAATAGAATCACAAACGTGTCACATACACAAGCTATTGAGAAAACTTTATTGAATGGATTAATAATGATGACGACGATAATAATGAAAGTTGTTCAAGAATTTTCTATGTTGTGTGGAAAGCATGGGGTCACCGCAGGATCTGACCACAGGAGTTGCCTTTGTGTTGTGAATATTGTGGATGAGGAACTGTTCCCCTCGAGGAGTTAATGGAGGCCCAGTGTAGCTGTGCTCTTTCTCTCCGCTTTTCCCACCAGCAGTTTTTTTACAAATTTATATTTTTGTGTTTAAAATGAATTGCTAAGAATAAATGTCAGTCATAATCAGCCTATTTGGGTTCCCCCCCCCCAATTACTACTAATATATAGGAAACTATCATAGCCTGGTGGTAAGGAGTTGTACAGCAATTGAAAATCATTTGGTTTGTGCCACAGGAGAAAGACAGACAGTTCCCTCCTGTGTGACTCACAATCTCGAATAACCCACTGGATGGTCAGCTCTAAGTCAGTTCTGACTCCATGGCATAGAACAACACGACAGCCAATAAATAGGATATCAGATAACGGGAGCTTGGGGAGCATAGACCATAGGGAGTTGCACGGGCAATTACAGGAGGTTTGAATCCACCAGTAGCTTCCAAAAGAAGGCCGGGCAATCTTCTCCCATGCAATTTACAGCCTTAGAAACCCACTGGAAGGTCATCTGTGAGTCAGAGCAGATTCAGCAACTGGTTGACTGAGAGAAAGGGTGAAAGAAAGGGACAGAAACGGCCAGGGAAGTCTCGGAGCATCCTCTGTAGGGCGCTGTAGGCCATGTCTCTCTTGGAGCTTGAGTCCACCTCTGTGGGAGAAAGATGGACAATCTCCTCCTATGTGATTTCCCACCTCAGAAGCCCAATAAAGGGTCATCTGAGAGTTATGACTTAACTACAATGAGAGGGGGTTTCTTCAGTATAATTTTATATATTGCTGTTATGTGCCTGAGAAGCGTATGACTCATCGTGACCCTAGGAGTAACCAATCTGAGCCCTGCCCTCTCCAGCACCATCATCCTTATCTGTGACACACTTGAGCCCATTATTGTTGTCATTCCATCTCCTTGACGGTCTTCCTCTTTCACTGATCTTCGCCTTTTTAAGCATGATGTCTCCTTCCAAAGAGTAGCCCTTTCTAGCAATGTACCCAAAGTATGTGAGATGAAACTTCACCATCCTTGTTGGCTGCAGGAGGACAATTAACTACAGCCTTCAATCTGGATGACTTCTCAAGATCAAGAAGACAGAGATCCTCCCCATGTGAACGGCATGATAGATGGTGAAAAGATTGAAACTGTCAACACTGGCCTTCCTTCCTGAAGGGGTAACTATTCATCTGAGACCTCCGTTTCCCTAAATGTGAACTGACACAGTAATAACATAGGTGAGTTATAATACTTGTTTTGTGAGCACCAAGAAAATGACCTAAATAGGTATAATAAGGGGATCAAGGTCACTGGAATTTATTGCTCCACAATTATAGAAGGGCTACCACATTTGGTGCCGGTAAAACATGTGGGAAAGCAGTGGACTCAAATGGACCAGCTATGGTGTGAAGTATGTTCAGTTTGGACATCCACAGAACTATTCCAGAGTCTTCCATTGGGCTCTCTAGCACCACAAGTTAAAGGAAGCATTTTATCACCAGGAGAAATGTCGTCAGTTCCTGCAGAGATTTCAGAGGACAGTTTGATTTCTGTCCAACCAAGGGCTAAAACTGAATACCTTGAGGGAGAAATATTCCTAGGACAAGGAAGGGTATAACTGGCTCCCCTCCACCCCACCCCCCAGAGGTCATTCTTTAAGCACTTTTTTCTAAAAACTTCCTAGTCTCTAGAGAGATTTCTTACTTCCTCACAGTAGGTCAATCATCTCATAGAACACCAACAAAGTAAACCTCCAGGTAGGGATTTACCAATCACTGTATCCAAACTCTTCACTCTGCTCTTGGCACAAGTAAGCCTGCAGAAGTCAGAGAGCTCAGCTGAGGTCTCAGAACCATGCAGGTGTCTGAAACCACCATATCTGTGACTTCCTACAAAATGAGGCAGCCTTCTCCAGAATTCAAACGAGACATTCAGTTATGTTGGGAAAATGTTATTACAAATGAAATCCACTACCTACCCACAAAACCTCTGCACAAAAATAGAAGGGAAAGTTTTTTTTATTGAATAAGCGTTACCAGCATGTGATGTGTCATTGGAAATCTGAAAAGATTGCCAAGACAAAGAAATCTTCACCATTATATAGGTCATCATCTCACGTCACTGCTGTCGCGTCAGAACCAACACCTAGCTGACCCTCCAGCAAGTTTCTGACTCTGTAATTTGGACAGGAAGAGATTTTTCCATCTTTGTCCATCAGAACCACACATAGAGTTGAACCACCAGAGAGACACAGCTTTTGAGTTAGTGGCACAACGCCCTGTGGACTATTCGCGTCCAAAGATAACAATCATGTGTTAGAGATAATTGTCAAATTTATAATCCTTCTAGTCCAGAGACAGGATTGGGCACCTAAGTTTATGCAGATATCCTTCCAGGAAAAAGTGGGACGTTAGAAGAGAATTATTGAAAATATATTTACACACGTTTCAGGAAGACAACAGAAGAATTTACCACTTTTCTAAAGTGAATTCTAAATGATAGAGGAGGTTAATTCCATCTTCTATCTTTACCAGGAGAAACTAAATCCTGCTATTCTTAATCAATCATCACATCTTTTTTTTTTCAGTCATCACATCTTAATTATAACACGTGCAAACATTCATTTTATTTTCAAAATGGTTTTTGAGTGAAACGTCAAAGCCTCAAGTTATAAAAATTTTATATGCTTATTAAAACAATCCTTTATTCTTCTAGCTTGTGCTTTATCATGATTATTTTTTTAACATATCAACTTTTGTTTTGATTAAGGCTATTGGTGAGATTGTAAAATGGTACAAACACTCTAGCAGGCAGTTTGGTGTGTCCTCTAAAAGCTGAACATAGAAATTCCATGTGACCAGCTATTCTGCTGCTAGGAATATACTCCAAGGAAATTAGAACTGAGACACCAATGGAGATTTGTGTCCCGATGTCCATAGCAGCGTTATTCACTATTGCAAGAACATGGAAACAGCCCAAATGTCCAACCACAATCAAATGCATTGAGAAATCCAGACATACTTACATGATGGAATACTATCACTGTATGCTTGACGGTAGACTTATCTAAGTAACATGAAATCTAAAATGCACAGAAATGTCACTAGGAAGAACTAACTACTTAAATTGTTGTTAGCCATTACCATCTGCTCTGTCTACTCACAGTGACCCCAAGCACAGTATGATAGCATGAAATACAGCCCAGTCCCGCACTGTCCCCTTGATTGGTTGTAGATGGGACCACTGTGACCCAAAATGTTCTCATTGGTTGATTTCTGTAAGTAGATTACCAGGATTTTCTTCCTAGTCTCTTAGTCTGGAAGTTCTGAAATTTGCTTAGCATTGTGGTAACACGCCAACCTCCACTGACAGATGAATGTACTTGAGGTGCACTGACCAGGATTTTAACCTGTGTCTTCCCTCATAGAAGGCAAGAATTCTGCCACTGAACCATCAAGGACACGTTCTACAGCAATATTACATGTTTCATTATTTAAATACAATTTATTTCTCGGATTTGGAAAAACGGAAGTATTAAGTATATTTGGATTTCTAAAAACTTAAAGATGTTAAAATGAAGTTTCAAAACTGATAGCATTCTTTTCATCCAGCTGCCTGAGCGCAAAACTTACTCTAGGAAAGTGGAATGTTTATAAAGTGAGTCACCTTTTAAGTTTTATTAATAAGATTTGCGCTAGCTTTGCACTTATTCCCTATAATGTGGGTTCAATTTATCTTTTTTAATTTTGTTATTTTATGAAGCTTAAGAACCACACATCTAAGCATTCATTCATTCATTCCAGCAATGCTTATGCTTTCTCTTTGTCACATGATAAGTCTTATTAAGTAAGCAAATAATAGAATCTGATTGAATTATATTTAACATACAAGTTGCAAATAAAGGTGACATTTTGATAAAACATTTTGATAAAATCCCATTGCCACTGATCTCAACACACAGTAACCCTCTAGGACAGAGCGGGACTGCCTCATAAGGTTTCTAAGCTTGTAAATCGTTTCAGAAGGAGATTTCCATATTTTTCTCCTATGAAGTACTTAGTGCTTTCACACGAGAAAATTCTGGTCACCAGCCAAGAATCTAACGACTGCTCCACCAGGGTGTCTGCATTTCAACTAAACCAAATCCATTGCCGTCTAGTCAATTCTGACTCATTATGGAATTAAAAAAATATTGTGAAGATGAGGAAGACTATGCAAAATTCCTACACCACATTTTTTCAGAATGCCTTGGCAACAGAGGCCGGAAGAGTATTTCCATATTAACTTACCCTTGAACACAGTTTCCAGGCACCCGTGGAGTCTGCTCGTGGAATCGTCTGCACGTAGATAATCCTTCACAAACTCTCGATGCCCAAGGTTTCCTCTAATCTGCTTACTGAGCTTAAAGATAACTGTAGGAAAGCAGTTCCTTCAAAGTTTGTGGTTTAAACATTTTTAAAAAACCAAACATCTAAGGGCAAATGGGCTGGGTTGGTCACCTCAACTTTATAGACCCCAGAAACTTAGATTGCATGAGAATTAAAATGGTTTCTCACACTTAAAATACTGATTTGAAGGAGTAGAGTGACGATGGAGACAGACCCACCAATGCACCTTGAGAGTTGATACTCAGAATGGTGATCGTGTTTATAAGGAATGACACAGTTGACTAGGTACAGGTGTTGCTAAGGGCCCAGGAGGGAAAGCACAAGCTCCTCAGAATCACAGGGGGCAGACTTTCAGCTGGGAGGAAAGGTCTTCCTTGCCAGGTGATATAGGGTCTGGGGGGTGGGAGCTGAGAACGACAGGAAGAGAGTGCCTTGTATTTTTTTCTCTGAGGCCACTGGTGGTTTCAAAAGGGATGGCAAGATAATTTTTATTCTCTTGGAATCCAGATTAATGGCTTTCAAGGAAGTTGGGATAAACCCCATAGACAGGGCCTTTGAACCTTAAGCCTTGGGATGATTCCTAAAAACATCTTTGGGGCGGCACAGCCATGGGGGCTCCCGGCGGGAAAATCAACCGACCCCGGACGGAGCTGAAGAAGAAGCTGTTCAAGCGGCGCCGTGCGCTGAATCGGGAGCGGGGACAGAGGCGCCGGGTAGTAGGGGCTGTGATAGACGAAGGCCTGATCACGCGGCACCACCTCAAGAAGCGCTCGTCCAGTTCCCGTGCCAACATTACCCTGTCAGGGAAAAAGCGGAGGAAGCTCCTCCAGCAAATCCGGCTTGCCGAGAAGGAGAAGGCAGCCATGGAAGTGGAACTCACCCCAAAGCCATCCAGGACTAATGAACCACAGCCCAAACGCCGAAAGACAAAAGCCCCCCAGGATGTAGACATGGAGGACCTTGAAGATGAGAGCTAAATCTCTCACTACCTTCTACCAAAAGTTTTCCACTGGTGCCAGCAGGCAGAGTTTCAATGGACTTTGGAGGCAAGCACTGTCCCTTTGCACTCCCCAGGTTCCTCTTTCATGATGGCCTGGGCTGACCTCTCCTGGAGGGAGGTCTTGGGAGGGAAGAGGGTAGAGAAGACAGACTGGAGAGGGAGTTGTCTAGTTGTCAATTCCATTTGCAATAAAGCTCTGGAGTTTTGACTGAAAAAAAAAAAACAAAACAAACATCTTTGGGTGTAACAGTGGCCTAGATACTCTAGTAAGACTATTTTACTGTAATTATCATGGTGGAGCTCTGGTGGCTAGTGGTGAGGAATTGTGCTGTCAACCCAAGGGCATGCAGTTCGAATCCGCCAGCTGCTCCGTGAAAAAAGATGGGTAGTCAACTTCCATATGATTTACTGCCTCTGAAAATATGCTGGAGGGTCAGCTATTGAGTCAGTCGTGACTCAGTGGTACACGACAGCAGCAACAGGTTTGCTCTGGTGGCTCAGTGGTAAGGTGTTGTGCTTCCTACCCAAAGGAATTTACAGTAAGAAACTGTGCTGCAATCTTGAGGGTTTGAATCTACCAGCTGCTCCGTGGGAGATGATGGGCAGTCTCCTCCTATGTGATTAACTGCCTCTGAAAACCTGCTGGAGGGTCAGCTATGGGTTGGTTCTGACTAGTTGGTACACAAAAACAAAACCCTAGAAACAGATTTTAAAGGTCAGACTGGGAGATATGCTTATGGTATCTCAAGAACTATTTGAATTGCTCAATCTAATGCTTTACAAAAGCCATCCCTGACTACAAATTTCTTGCTAGTTCTGTACCCTTTTTATTCCCCCCCCCATGGAATAACAATGTCCATATGATCATATGATTTGGCCCAAGAATTCTGTAAGTCCTTGTTTGGGGGAATTTCTAAGCACCAGTCAACATGTAACCATGATTGCCAGTGAACTTTAATCAACTTCCATTACTGACAAAGGTGTGGCAAGACCCAAACAATGTTTACAAGGAAATCTCTGCAGCTAAGTGGAGCAAAGGCTGGAGGGAACAGCTACTTCACTGCCTCTCAATCAAGGCTGGGGCTTTAAAATACTAAAATTAAAATGGCTGGGCCCCACCCCAAATCTGCTACACTAGGAGCCCGAGGTTGGCCAGAATTTTGAGAACTCCACCCAGCTGCCACCGAATGGGCTCTGTAAATCTACCTTACTGCAAAGCAGAAGTGCTCCGAGTGGATTTCGTGGCTATAACACTGAAGGCCAAGCTTTAGGTAAACAGCAGAATGCTTAACCGCATGCACCACTCGGACACCACGAACACTCTGCAGCTGACCCAAATGTGTAACTAACCAGGATCCATCCAGAAAAGCGAATGCCTTACAGCCTGAACCTAATTTGGGCTTTCCCCACTGCATTTAGCACAGAGGAAAACCATTAACTTCAACCTCTCTCCTTGACACAGGTGCTCAGTTCACGCTCTGTAACCCAACCACCAAACTTCCTTACCAAGAGTCCCCAAAGCTACCAACTGAGTTTGCAAAATGACTGGGTGGCAGATGACCCCACCGACCCGCTACAGAAGTTGAAGGCGGAAAAGGGGAAAGAAGCCTAAGTCAGAGGAGCTGTTTGTGATATTAATTACGTATCAGCCAAAAATAACAGCACGCAGCATACCATACCTCCACTATGTACTCTTGGTTGGAAATATGTCATTTGCTGTGTACACATCCAAATAGTCCTGCTAAAGCCCTATTAGGGAAATATTTGGGGCCATGTGGAATCAGTTATGTCCCACGGTGCTGTGAACTACTGTGTTGCGGAGCTGCATGAACTGTTCTCCAACTAATGAACCGTATCATTAATTACAGACACCTCAAATAAAAACGCCTACGAGGCAAGCATGATATATACAACAAATAAAGAGGTCGTGATTTGCAAAGCGGCTGGTTCCCTCTGAACCGATCCACTCTCATCTTGCTGAGCAGTAATTGGAGACATTAATGTGATTTATCACTCTGGGCTGGGGAAAGATCTTTCTGTTCTGAGAGATTAGAGAGTTGTGAAATCCTTGACCCCCCCAAGTGCTTTCACCAGGAGCACACAACGCCTTTCAGTTTGGGTTTATTGTTGAAGTGACTATTTCCAAAGAGAGAAAGATGAATTGCGGGGAGCAACAACTCAAAAATCTTTTCCATCGATTTTTCAAACTGACAGTTCTGCTTTTCGAGGGAAGGGGGAAATTAAGCAGCCGGAGTTACTACTAACAAAATCCAATGAGAAGCCATTAATTATTTTATGTGACGATAGTAATCGTCGCGCCCTTTGAGTAACTGTACTGTTCTTTAAGTAAAACCAGCCTCTGGTGGTAATGCTCCTTGTGAAAAAGGAGGATGGGGGCTTCCACAGTCCACACTGTCATGCAAGGAGTTTAGAATCCTTTCTTTCTCACAGTAAGATAAAAGTGAGAATCTGAAAATCAGCACCTTCCCCCACCCCAGCTCTTTCGGGGAAATGAAGGCATAGAGCAAACTATTGCTCTAAAAAGCTGGAGAGACAAATTAACACAGACAACCTCAGTGGAGGCCTCTGCTGCTGTCCCCAGACTCAGCGTCCGGACAGACAACCTCAGTGGTGGCCTCTGCTGCCGTCCCCAGACTCAGCGTCCGGACAGACAACCTCAGTGGTGGCCTCTGCTGCCGTTCCCAGACTCAGCGTCCGGACAGACAACCTCAGTGGTGGCCTCTGCTGCCGTCCCCAGACTCAGCGTCCGGCATGAATACCTCCAGGGTCAACGATGAATTGTTAGGGAAGGAGTTAGCTTGAGAGATAAAAATTCCTGAAGGTCCAAGCTTGGGGATCTCCCCTCCCCAGTGAGTTTCATCTCCAGGAACCCCTCTGGATTTTCACTGGGAAGCCCAGAGAAAATTCTCTCTCTTCTGGTGGGAAAGGAGAAACTCAACAATTTCCACTCTGTCCTCCTTCATGCAAGTCTTCGGTGAAGGGAAATGTTTTAGCAGTAGCTTGCTGAAGTGACTGTGA
Organism: Elephantulus edwardii; assembly: GCF_000299155.1. Lineage (NCBI taxonomy): Eukaryota > Metazoa > Chordata > Mammalia > Macroscelidea > Macroscelididae > Elephantulus > Elephantulus edwardii. Next base: position 6,451,444 of record NW_006399863.1, on the reverse strand, counting down.
CTAGATCCTACCTGCCTAGGTGTCTATGAGTATGAAGCAGCTTAGTGGCACCTGAAAACAGTAACATGACTTGGCCTGGAACTTTATGCCCACCCAGATCCACCAAGGAAGAAAGGCCTGGTGATCTACTTATAAAATAAAAATTTAAAAAAATAAATAAATAAAAATCAACTACTGAAAACTGAATGGCAAACAGTCCTATTCTGGCACACAAGGGTGGCTGTGAGGTGGAATCAACTCCAGGGGTGCTGCTTGGAGGTTAACTGACTTGGAGAGGGAGAAATATTGAGCTCCTTCCCTCTAGCCTTTCACTGGGGGTATTATCAAACTCCACTCTCTTTTTAATCTTTGATGGGATTGGGGAGGGAAATACCAGACCCCAGGAATCTCTAACCTTCCTGTTTCACCCAAGAGGCAGGAATAAAATGACAAACACTGAAGAAAATCACAACCAAGGACCCATACTCACTGAATGAATGAACTCTAATCATTGGGCCCTACTTCTCTATCCAAACTTCTTTTTGTGTACCATCGAGTCAAAATCAACCCTAACCTTCCAGGCACGTTTTTAGAGGCAGTTAATTTCAGGGAAGGAGAATGCCCATCCTTCTCCTGTGGAGCATCTTGTGGCCTCGAACCGCATGCCTTCAGGATTGCAACACAGCTTCTTGCCACTAGGCCACCAGAGCTCCCCTAACTTACTACCATGTTAGTATCAACAGAAATTTACAGCTTAAAGAACTTCATCTCCTTTTACCTGCTACATCATGCCTGGCTTTCAACAACAGCAAAATTATAAGGCAAACTAAAAAACTACAAACATTGTCCTAAGAAACATGGTAAGCATGAGAACCAAACTTCAATATGGTGGAGATGCTGGATTGATGCGATGAAAAACTGAAAAGAAATACAATTAGTACGCATAGGCATTGAGGATTTCTACCAACTTTTTGTTTGTTTTTATTAATTTAGCTTTATTAAGTAAAACAAGAAAGATGTTTACTTTTAAAGAGTGATCATTTTAAAAAAGTTTAAAAATGATCATTTTTAAAATTTTGATAATTCTAAGCCAAGTTGTTTTAGAGACAAACAAAACAAAACAAAACAGGTTTTGGACATTTGAGTCTCTTTGAAAATGTATTAAGTAGATACAATTATTATCCCCATTTATAACCCAGGTAACAGAACCCAAGAGAGATTCGTATGTTATCTGAAGTGTCATTCATACACATTTTGTTTTCTGACATTAGTTACAATTGAGCAATGTCATCTATTACAACACCTCATCAAATCGTCACTGAATCTTGCTTTCTCTTTACTCTTCCCATCCATCTGCTAATCAGTGCTTTCTCTCTGTTCTCACCATCCTTATCAATTCTCCATGACTGAGTCTTATCATGATTATTTCTGTGTGTAAACCTTTCCTTAGCTTCAATCAGTCATGCATATCCTGTCATGTGTATCAGTCATGCATATCCCGTTATACACTGTTAATTATGATACACACAATGTCTGATCATCCATTCGTTTCAACTTCTGCAACCTGAAATTGATTGAACATGCAATCAAGATCCATTAATAATAATTTGTGACTGGAATGCAAAAATTGGAAAGAAGGAATGGTAGTTGGGAAATATAGCCTTCGTGACATAAATAAAGTCAGAGGTCGCATAGTAGAATTGTGTATCAGAAAGCTGGACAATGACTAGGGATGATAGAAGAAGAATTGATACCTTTGAGGTGTGGTGCTGGAGAAGAGTATTGAATATACCATGGACTGCTAGGAGAACAAACAGGTTCATCCTAGAGAGGGTGAGACCAGGCTGTTCTTTGGATGCAAGGATTCTGAAGCTTTGTCTCACACACTTTGGACATGTTGCAAGATGGGACATGTCCTTAGAGAGGGACATGATGCTTGGGATGGTGGAAGGACAGCACAAGAGAGAAAGACCCTCAATGAGATGGATTAATTCAGTGACTGGGGTAATGGGGGTAGGTGTGTCACATAAAATTGGCAAGGGATAGAGCAGGGTTTAGGGCTGTTGTACATAGGGTCACTATGAGTCTCAGGTGGCTCGATGGCACATAGCAACAACAATGATTTATTCATTTTTTAAAAATATGGTTTTCAAGGGAGCTCTTGTCGCCTAGTGGCAAGAAGCTACACCGCAATCCCAGAGGTATACGGTTCGAATCCACCAGATGCTCTTCTGGAGAAGGAGGGGCAATCTCCCCTGTACCAGTCAGATCTGATTTGATGGTACACACACACAAAATAATAAAATTTAAAAAACATGGCTTTTAAAAAAATTAAAAAGGACAAATATACACATAGAGTTTACCTGGTGAAATACATAGGAATCACACTGACTACATGTATGAAAAGAGATATTGGAGAAGCGCAGTATCAGCAGTCAAAATAAGGCAAGGGGCTGGCTGTGGACCAGATAATCAATCAGTTATATGTAAGTTCAAATTGAAGCTGAAGAAAATGAAAATAAGCCCACAAGAACTAAAATGTGACCCAACTGCTTTATAAACCATTTTAAGAATAGCTTTGAGACATTGAATATTAGTGACCGGAGACCAGATAAATTGTGGGAGGACATCATCCATGAAGAAAGCAAAAAAAGATCATTACAAAGACAGGGAAGAAAGAAAAGATGAAAATGACACCTGAGGAAACCCTAAAACTTGCACAGGAATGAAAAGAAGGCAAAACAAGGGGAAGGAATACTAAAGTGAGAGAACTAAACAAAAAGATCTCAAAGGTCAGCTTGAAAAGACAAAGCAAATCACTATTAAAAAAAAAAAAAGAAAGAAAATGTCCAAGAAGCTGGAGTTTAAAAAAACAAAAATAACACATTTGACATTTTTCAAGTTAAATTAATTTAAAAACAAAATCAAGCCTTGAGTTGCAATTGTGAAAGTTTCTATGTTCAAAATACTGAATGACACAAGAAGTATCAAAAGAAGATGGAAGGTAAACAGAGTCACTGTGCCCAAAGAAATTGATGACACTAAACCATTTCTAGAAATAGCATATGATCAAGAAGCGATGAGACTGAAGGCAGAAGTTCAAGCTGCACTGAAGGCATTGTCAAAAGTTAGATCCCAGGAATTGATGGAATATCAACAGAGGTGTTTCAGGAAACAGACGCACCTCTGGCCATGCTCCTCAGTCTATGCCAACAAATTTGGAAGACATCTCCTTGGAGAATGGACAGTAAGAGAGATTTGTATTAGTTCCAAATCCATAAAAAAGTGATCCAACAGACTTGTGAGAATTACTGAACAATATCATTAATATCACTTGCTGAAGATTATTCAAGAACAGTTGGAAAAGTACCTCCAAAAGGAACAGACATTCAAGCTGAATTCCGAAGGGGCCATCAAATGATAGCTATCATTGCTGGTGTCAAACCAAAATCCCTTGGTTGAAAGCAAAAAATACCAGAAAGATGTTTACTTGTGTTTTTATTGATTATGCAAAGGTTTTTGACTGTGTAAGCCTAACAAATTATGGATAATTAAGAATAGGAATTCCAGAACACTTGTTAACTTAAACCTATTTTTTAATCTCTACTTTTTATTTTTTTTAAAACTGATTTTCAGTAATTCATTTACATTGTATTTTATTCATATACATTGTGTTCCATATGCTCACATTGTGTTTTATACAATCATTCACACTATAGCCTATATAATTAAATTACCATTCATCTATGCCTATTATTACACTCTCTTATCATGTCCTCAGTGATTCTTTCCCTTCCCTCTCCCTTCTTCCAGTCTGTCTATCAAACTCTTGTTATACTGGCAATCTCCACTCTTCCCCTCTTTTCTGCCCTTTTGGACATTTACACACATCTTACTCATTATCCCTCTATTTTTACAATAATAGTCCTATGCATTATTTGTCCTTGTGAGACTGAGTTCACTCAGAATAATGCTCTCTAGACTCTTTAAAGTTATATAGTATTTTACAAAATTGTTATTCCTTAGTGCTATATAGTTATCCATTGTGTAAATATACCAAATCTCTCAATCCAATCATTTCTTGATGGGCATTTTGGCTGCTCCCATATTCTTGCTATTGTGAATAATGCTGCTATGAATATGTTGTTGTTAATTGCCATGGAGTTGAGCACAACTCATAGCAACCCTCTGAACAAAAGATCTGAAGCCTTTCTTTAACCATTATCATTTCTCAAAGTTCATTGTTTCCAGAGGCATGTTGTTTAGGAAGTGGATGCCACTCCTGCTTCCAAACCTGTCTTAAATTGGGAACTCCACCAAACACTGTCCACCAAGGGTATCCATAAAGGTTCAGCGTCAAAGCAATCCCAGTTACCCAAGTACAGCAAATTGACAGAAGAGTGCTTTATCACATAGAGGAATGTTCCTCAAAAATATAGTTAACAAATGACTTTTAAATACAAAGAGGTCTTGTTGACTCTAAACAAGAGGCTTAAATAAAAATAAGGACTGCTTCACTAATTTTGCATGTCATCCTTGCCCAGGGGCCATGCTAATCTCTGCATTGTTCCAATTTTAGTATATGTGCTGCTGAAGTGAGCACAGCATATACTCTTGGGTTAGCTAATGTGGTCAGTTGAGCCCTAGGCTCCAACTTGCCATACTATTCTTGCCTTAGCACTTGAACTTCATGTCCTGGGCTAAATATGAACAGATGAGGCTCAGGGCCTCATGGAGCTCCACAGGGATGTTATCCCAAAGGCAGCAGCAGTTCAAAGCCACCAGGGGCTCCGAGGGTGAAAGATGGGCAAAACCCTTCCATGAAATTTACAGTCTTAGAAACGCAAAGGGATGTCACTTATAAATCCATTTTGACTTAACAACAAAAGGAAAATGAATTCTCATTTTATAAGTGAGATACAGCAATTAAATTGTGTTATCCTTTATTTATTGACTATATAAAACATCGAAATAAAAACATCAACAACAATATTAACTTGTTTGTTCAAAGTAAAGAACCAGTCTGTACTAAAAGTTACTGGTGGTGGTGGTGGTGTTAGATGCTGTTAGTCACTGTGTGAAGTGACCTGCTTTAGGGTCTTCCTCTTCTTCATTGCCCCTCGATCTTCCCAAACATCATGTTCCTCTTCAAGGAATAACCTCTCCTAGAAACATGCCCAAATTATGAGAGGAAGCAGAAACTAAGTTGTCCTTGATTCAGGCCATGGTCTCTTCAGTCCCTTGCTATGCATCTGAGAGCTGGACAGTGACTAAGAGTGACAGAAGGAGAATTGATGCCTTTGAACTGTGGTGCTGGTGAAGAGTAGAGAATTGACCATGGACGACTAAAAGAGGAGATACATTTTGGAGAAAGAACAGCAAGGTGCTCCGTGGAGGCAAGGATGACATAGCTTTGCCTCACGTATTTTGGCTTGTTTGTTTTATTGACTCCTTAGAGAGGGACATCATGCTTTGAAAGGTGGAGGGGCTGTGAAAGAGAGGAAGACCCTCAACGAGATGGCTGGCACAGTGACCACAGCAGTGAGCTCAAGTATGTCAGAGTTGATGAGGATGGCACAGGATAGGACATTGTTCAGATCTGTTGTTTACAGGCTCACAATGATCTGTCCACAACTCAAAGGCACCTAACAACAGCTACAGCAATAGTTCTATAATGTAGTGTAACATAAATTGATATACATTAGAAAACAACAGCAACAAAATGGGTGTGGCTAACTTTATTGTGATGCTATTTGTATTTTAGTAGTCTGGAATTGAACCTGCAATATTCCCAAGGCATGACCGTATGAATAACGATCGTTTGCTAAATCAGGAGCGCTTCGGGGTGGGGGGGTGGGTGGCTCTAGTGTTTTCCACTGCTAATCAAAGGGGCATGTGTTTTCAGCAGTTAGAGGTTCAAATCCATCAGCAGCTGCACAGGAGAAAGGCTGACAATCTCCTCCCATTAGGATTTAGTCTTGGAAACTCAATGGAATGTCGCTGAGTTGGAAGCAACTTTACAGGACTGAGTTTTTACTAAATCCCCACAAACTGATGATGCTAGGACCTCGACTACAGTAATACCAGTAACCTCTTACAGCTACCACCCAGTACAAACAGCGGCCTCTGGGAGGTTAGACACAAGCATCTAGTTTGCTCATAATATATTGCCCCTGCCCAGCACATAACTTGTTCATCAAGATGTGCTGAATGAGGAAATGAATCAACACGCACATTCTAGAGGTTTACATTGACCTGGAATTATTTTTGGTGTTTTTGTTTTTAAAATTCTCTCGATTATTGAGAACTTAAGTCAGGGTAAACAAAGCGACTTCTTAAAAGACTTTGCAAAATAATCTTTCAGAGCCTCTTTGTTCCTTAGCCCAGGTTTTAACTGGGTATTATGGTAGCAAGCCAGCAAGGGCTGCCCAATGGGCACCAACTCATAGCTGACTCTTTAGTGGGTTTTTCAGAGGCTGTAAAACACTCAAGAGGAGATGAGGCATTTTCTCCCATTGAGCAGCTGGTGGATTTGAAACACCTGCCTTTGAATGGGCAGCACAACTTACTACCAGCCAGGGTATTATGGTCGGGAACTAACCTGGTCATCTTTTGTGAAGAAGAGGTCTGGCTAAGAGCCTTCCTCTACCAATTATCATCCCCCTACACCCTTCTTACTCCTACTGAACCATAAGCCTTGCTTCCTGATTTGATCCCTACCTAGGGAAGTTTCAGGCCGATATGATGCTTTTAGACCACTCAGGAGAGCTGCATTTCTACAGTGGGGCCTGCAGCCCAGGCCCTGGACTTGATTCATCCTGCATAAATTTATGATCTGATAAACTGGAGCATTACCACCATTTCTAGAGTCTAGCTTCAACTAATATCAGATTACCCAGTAAGGAAGGTAAACATCGACTTTCTTACCTTCCTTCCTAATCAGTTGGGAACATTCACGTAGGTTTCATCAATTTTATACTCAAGTGAAATTCTTCGCTCCAGTTTAGAAAGTAAACCCACACTGTCCTTGCTTACTGAGAACTCTGTCCCTGTCAGGGAATGTAAACTGAAGGAAGGTGCTGGGGGGGGGGGGGGTGAGAGACAGACAGAGGCCAGCCAGACCTAGAAGCAGAATCTCTGATGTGGTGGGAAAAGAGGGAAACTTCATGACAGATTACTAAGTAGGCAACCATAAGCCCCGGCTTCCTGTACTTACCTTCCTTACTGGGTAATCCAATACCGGCTTCAGCCAATAAGAACTTGAAGTATGTTTGGTAGAAAGCCTCATTGAGTAGATGGGAAAAAATGGTGCTGGGGATTTTCAGAAAGCAGCTGATATTAGAGTTTTAAATAGAAGAATCATATAATTTATCCAAAGGTGGACCCTTCTACAAATGAAAGGAGTTACTTACTATTCATTAAGGAGGGACGGGGGCTAACCTAGGACCACCATCGGAGGAGGTCATAAAGGATGGTTTATTTTGTTTTACAGTTTCTTTCCATTTACTATGTCTTGCTGTGCCTTCCTGAGCCCTGAAATCCGTATTAGTCTATTGGGTCATGAACCTCTTTCGGGATCTGGCAAAAGTCATGACCCTTCTTCCCAGAAAAATGTGTAAGGGCAAGACTCACAAAATGGTGCTTATGATGTCAAGGGGGTTGTGGGCCATTTGACCCCATCCATGGTCCTCAAGTCAAGGAGCCCATTAACCTTGATGGATCTTTAATGATTTTCAAAACAAGTCTTTAGCACCAGAGTCTGACATTCTATTTCCCCTGTATTTTATGCTTCTCCCCCCTTCTCTTTGCTAAGCCGCAATGTTACCTTAGCAGACAGAATACTAGACAAACACGCTGAGCTGCTGGAAGCCAAGCCAGTGGTTTTCCAGAGGAAAGAGCCACATGAAAGGCCCCTGAGGCGAACCCCCTGTACTTGTAACTGTTTAGTGGTTGGAAGATTGGAGAAAATAACAGCCAATAGGTATCCAAGCTAAATTTACAGTGGAGATAAAAGCAGCCAAAATGGTAAAAGATCTCCCCTTTTGGAAATGAGCGAATACTTGAATCCATTGAGGAACTCAATTATTTTCATTTTTGTTTTATTAGAGAACAGATGCTCGTTAACTCATTGCTGTCTGGTTGGAAACCAACTCGTAGTTGGCCCTCCACTGGGTTTCCTAGGGTGTAAATCCCACAGGAGGAGAGTATGCCTCCCTCTCCAGTGGAGCTGCTCGTGGATTTGAACCACCAGAGAGATCCAACATTCCACGTGGACAAGCACAGTTATAAAAAAAACCCAGTAAATATGTTATTCACCATTGCAAGAGTGTGGAAACAATCCAAATGTCCAACCACAATCAAATGGATTGAGAAATTATGGTACATTCACATGATGGAATTCAACACAGCACGCAGGAGCAATGATTTTGTAAATTATTACCTAACTTGGGAGGGACTGAAGAACATTACACTAAGTAAACTAACTCAGTCCCATAAGAACAAATAATGTAGAAGACCATTATTGTAGAATGAGTATGAGTAACCAAGGGGGGGATAGGGGAGAGGATGGGGGGGAGGGGGGAAGGGGGGTGCCGGTGGTTAATAATATGGTCGCACAATTTGGGGTGGGGGTGTGAAGGAAATGGGAAAGAGCTGGTATGAAAAAGAATGCATATGAACTTTGTAAATAAACAAGTATAAAATAGAAATTTTAAACAAAAAGGAAAAATAATAGTAAATACCAAGTGGAAAAAACAGAGAAAGAATTGGGAAAGGGTTATCATTTCAGGTACGCATCCCAAAAATATGGGGGATACTTCTACCAAGTTGAATTGAAATAAACAATTGCCTAGAAAATGTTTCACAAAAGCACAGTGGTATTAATAGTATCCCTATTCACGAAACTGAGGAGGACCTGAAGTGTTTGCCACAGAAAGGCAAAGACTATTGTCTTCAGTATGGGTTGCATTTCAACATCAAGAAAACCAAGATTCTCACCACAAGCCAATTGGAAGCATCATGATAGATGGAGAAAGCTGAGATTGTTAACAATTTCTTCTTGCTCAGATCCCAATCAATACTCTTGGCACTTACAGTCAGGAAATCAAAAGATGAGTTGCTTTAGGAAGTCTGTTGTCAGTGACCTCTCCAGAGTGCTAAAGAGCAGTGATGTCAATCTAGAAACTAAGGCACCTCTGATCCAGGTCATTTGCTTGCTATGTACCTGAGAGTTGGACAATGACTAAGAATGACAGAAGAACCAATGCCTTTGAATTGTGGTGCTGATGAAAAATACTGAACATATCATGGACTGCCAAGAGAACAAACCTAGAGAGCTCTGCCCTACAGAGAGCAAAACAAATCTGCTATTTGGAGGTAAGGATTTTGTAGCTCTTTCTCACATACATTAGGCATGCTAGCAGGAGGGATCAGTCCATGGTGAAGGACATCTTGCTTGGAAGAGTAGAGAGAGGGTCGGCACAGGAAAGGAAGCCCCTGGATGAGATGAACTGAGATAGTGACTATGACAATGAGTAAGATGTGTCAGAGATGGTGAGACTGGCTCAGGATAGGGCAGGGTTCACAGCTATTGTTCATAGGGTCACTATGAGTTGTAGTCGACTCAGTGGTGCACCACTACCATTCACAAAAACAGTACTGAGCAGCTCTCCTGAGAGCTTATATCCCAGAAGAGACAGCAGTGATATTAGCTGGATTTTGAGTCGATAAAGAAGAGAAAGCTCTCATTAATTCAGCTTTCCTCATCTTTTATGGGGAATTTTTCAATTTGCCATGTAAAATATCTCGAACCCAAAACTAGGATTTCCCACCTTATTCATCACCTTAGGGCTGCATGAAACTCCCACTTGCCCTTTCTCCTTGGCTGGGTGAACCCCGTTCAACAAATGGGAGGTGGACAACTGACTGCCCTTGTGATGGAGCTGGGTATGTGAGAGGAGGCCTCAAGGGACCCCTGGGCTTCCTGCCACTTTGAACAGCGACAGCTGGAACTTGGCTGGCTGATTGCAACTCTGACAATTATCGAAAGACCACCTGACTGTGTGTATGCATGGCAAGTGGCATGGGACTTGACTGCCTTGAACAAGCCCCTTCAAGACAATACCTGGAGAAGCAGGACTGCAAGACAGACCAATGGACAGACGATATGTGTCCCACCTTAGTTAGTCCTCCAAGAAAGAGGAGTTCATTGATCCCTTTCACAAATTACCTCACAGCTTTGGATCAGAAGGCATGTGACCACTTTGCAGCCCTATTAAAATAACACAAGGGGTGGGCAGAGGCAACAACAACAAAAACAGGGGAAAAAAAAACCAACCAAAGAACAACCCAGAAAACTGTGAGGGAAAAATATTGGTGAGAAATTTTGATGTGTACATGGTGAGAAGAGACCGGTCCTTAGAGAGGGACATCATGCTTGGGAGGGTGGAGGGACAGCGCAGGAGAGGAAGGCCCTCTATGAGGTGGATTGATTCAGTGACTGGGATAATTGGGATGGGAGTGTCAGAGACAGTGCGATTGGCACAGGACAGAGCGGAGTTTAGGGCTGGTGTACACAGGGTCGCTATGAGTCGCAGGCGACTCGACGGCACATAACAACAACAACAACAACAACAACATGGTGCCAACATCTTATCCCACAGATTACTTGTAGTTCAGTAGAAAAAACCATCACTGTCACTGCCTTAAGTAGAGATTTATCTTGGCACCTGTAATGATAGGGCCACCAGACACAACGTGCCTGGGACAGGATGCAGGGGAGGTATTTTGCAATACTTAGGAAGCATTCATGCCACAAATTTTAAAAGAACTCTAAAGCAAATCTTTGGAGTCCCTGAGCGCTGCAAATGATCATGGACTCAGCCTCAACTGTTAACTATAAGGTTGGGGTCCACTCAGATGCTAGGAAAAGCCTAGTGGCCCACCTCTGATCAGCCACTGAAAACTTTATGAAGCTGAGCTCTATTCTGACATGCATGGGGTCATACTGAATCCAAACTGACTTGGAAACTTGCTGTGTTTTTTGGAATAAAATCTTTGTGTTTTTCGTCTAGGTTACTCTAAGACATGGAAGAGGAGGAGGAGGACAGGCAGAAGATTGAGTTTATCAACCATGAGGAGCTGAGCTAAACAGATCCAGAAGGTGGGATATTCTACAGAAAAATGGGCCTAACAAATTTTAATAACTTGTGAAAATAAAGTCATGAAGGCAGTAAATAAGACTCAAGATTAAAAGGAACCAAATAAAATGTATAACTTTGAATCTTAGACTAAAAAAAAAAACCAAAACAATGGTAAAAGACATTTGGGGACATGGGAATACAGTTTGAGTTTAGAAGGTATTAGGCAATTGTTTATCTTGTTGGGAATGGCACTTATTTGTGGTTATATAGAAAAATTCCCTCTTTGGGGATTCATACTGAACTGTTTTAGCGTAAAATATCTTGATGACTGTAATTTCCTTCGGAAAAAGAATAGATGATACAAACATGGCAAGATGCCAACAATTGTTAGATATAGGCGTTGGGTCTATGGATATTCACTATATCCTGCTCTAGCTTTTTGTTTGTATGAAAAAAATTTTCAGTAAGTTTAAATAAAGTGGGAGAAAGTATAAAAATGTATCTATATTTCAAAAAAGGCTCAAGATCTTCAGAGGTTGTGTTAGCTATTGGGAACATGTATGTTGCAACTAGGGAATAAACTAGAGAAGATTGAATAAGTTTCTCATCACACAGTTAGTTCTCCCCACCCCTCCTGGTACAGATTAAACCTGTCTCTCCCCAAATATATGTTGGAATTTTATATCTGTGGTTGTAACCTCCTTTGGGAAGGGGCTTGCTTTATTGTGCAAAGAGGCCATATTAGCTTAGGATATCTTTTAAATCTTTGAGGTAAAAGAGCAAACTTAAGCACAGAGAAACTAATAAGAAATGTCACGTTCTGTGAAGATCACAAGGAAACAAGGAATAAAAGCCTACAAGCAGATCTGTCCTGGAGAGGGTGAAATCAGTTTGCTCCATGGAGGCAAGGATTTTGAAGCTCCATCTCACATACTTTGGGCATGTAGACAGGAGGAACTAGTTCTTGGAGAAGGACATCATGCTTGGAAGAGTAGTGAGTCAGTCAAGGAGTGGAAGATCCAGGATGAGATGGATTGATATAGTGACTGTGACAATGGGGTCTGGTGTGTTAGAGACGGTGAGATTGGAGTTATTATTCATAGGGTTGCTATGAATCTTAATTGACTTGAAGGCATATAACAACAACCCAGAGCTGAGAGAGATAAAGCTCAATGACACCTAACAACAAGAAGTTATAAATTTGTCCACATTGTAAGTTATACAAGAGGAAGCAATGAAATACAAGCACCATAGAGAAAATAAAGTTCTAAAAATAGTTCCTTGAGAAGTTAAAATTTAAAACCTCCACAAACACTGAAAAAGACAAAAAAGAAATGAGAAACTACCATGAAAGATTGAATATCACTACAACTCTACAGATGTTAAAAGAGACACAATATGAATAGAATTAATATCCATAAACCAACAGATTTGGAAATATGTATGAAATAGTGTTTCTGGAGGCATATTGTTTAGGAAGTGGATACCACTCCTGCTTCCAATTGCAATGGACAAGTGCTATGAAATATATACAGTATCAGAGCTGACAAAAGAAGAAACAGAACGTTTGAATGGTCTGATATTTATTAGACCATAGAATTCACCATTCAAAGCCTCCTTCAAATAAGACTCCAGGCACAGATGACTTCATTGGCGAATTTTTCAAAAAATTTCAGGAAAAGTTAAACCAAACTTACACAGATGGTTCTAAGAAAAAGAAAAAATAATGGAGAACTCAGCCTAATTATTTTATGAAGCCAAAATAAACTAATTTAAAAATCTGACAAAGATTTAAAAGAAAGTTCATAGAATGCTCTCATGTACTTTAGATGTAAGAATACTACAAAATATTAGAAAAAGAATCCAGTAGTGTTTTTAAAGGGCAATATACTAACCAAGTGATACTCATTTCAGGTATGCAATGATGTTTTAGCATTTGAAAATTCAGTCCCTAAATAGAAACATAAGCATTTTAATAGAAGCAGAGATGAATAAATATTTGATAAAACTTAATGCTTATTTTTTTTAAAAAAACTGGAAACTATTAATAGAAGAGAACTTTCTTGATTGAATGACATACACACACCAACCTATGCTAAACATCTTATTTCACGTTGCTGTTGTGTGCTATTGAGTCGGAGCTGGCCCTGACATTAGGAAAGAGACAAAAAAAATATTCTGAGTTAAAATGAAAGAGACAACATATTTAATTGTTCACATGGAGAAGACTTCAAGATTTTGCATAAAAAACCCCCAAACCTCTGTTAAAAAAACCCAAAAACCTCTGTCAAGATGATATAATCTAATATATGTAAACCACAGCTGCACAAAACAGAAAAACAAAAATACAAATATTTACTTTAGCTGAAAACTTCCTGGAAGGATATAGTCAAAGCTATAAACAGCAATTCTTTCAAAGGAAAGGAGGAGAATCCCTATTTGCATATGTGAGGAGTGGTAGAATTTGAAGAAAATTTTTGTATTATACATTGTATGTTTATACCATCTTAAAGAACAAGAAATTATTATTTTACCATTAACTTCCTGAGCTCGCCTCTAAAAAGTTTATTTAACCAATATATGAGTTTCTAAGGAATTATTACTGCTATAATATGTAAAATGTATTGAAGCAAGTGCCACTGACTTGGTGGAGGGAATGAAGAAACCAACTCATTTATGTAAATTAAATTGGACCAAAAGGAAGCAGCATGGTAGGTTTTCTGAACTGAAGATACCTCCACACTAAGTGCACCAGAGAATCTGAACTATCTAGACGGTTACCTATGATGGTCTGGAGTCACTCTATTTTTTTCCAGTGGCCATCCCTATTTCTACCATCTCCAGCAAGCTAGGAAAGCCAGAGGAGAAGTGAACAGTGCCAGGTGTTAGAGACAATCAAAGCAGTCCCGCTTTCTGTCCCGATTCATCATCAAGCTACAGCTTGATCCCTGACCCATGGATTTAGGACTGCAGAATATCTACAGCTGTGTTGAGTCATTTCCTTGAAATCTTTTAACTACCTACTTACCTAGACATGTTTGTCTCATTTTACTCCTCTTTCGTCCAGCCTAATACACTTTCACTTTCTTCTTCAACAACTTCTAAATATTAAGTTCCACTGTTACGAACTTATTTCCATTAACCAGATGATTACTGTAGAGCAGGGCAGACTACACAAAGAAAATACCTTTTCTTAGCAATATGTGTTTGCACAACTCAAGTTAACTATGTGTACATTTAGTGTACAATAGTATCATTTTTATTCTTAGCTTCTCAGGCTCTTGGATTTCAATTTTTCTATCCCTTCAACTAGATTCTTCCAAGAAGACAAGATGAGATTAAAAAAGTTCTCACGAACTTTATAGTATGTGAGTTTTGCCCCATGAACAAGCAGCAAAATAAGAGAAGCAATTATCCAGACAATTTGATGTAAAGGTCTTTCTGTTCCTCACAACTTGTATTAATAAAATCATTGAATAAAGTTGTAGGTTCTAACATAATGGCATCAATCTGTAAATCATAAGACAATTCAGGAAAGAGAAAACCAACCTTCATCTCTTAGAGCCAAGTCCACTGTCCATACACAGACAAATACCATGGTGAGGGACACACTTACCATGGAGCACAAATCCAAATGGTTGTCAAATAATGCTGGCTTTCAAATCACAACCCCACGCTACCCATAATAAATCAGCCTGGAGGAAGAGTCAAATTCAGAGACAGATTTCCCATGGGTTCCAGTTCCCATGTGATGATATTTCTATAGCTGAATCCATTGCTCCCTAGATTTACTACTTCAATATATGCCACGTGGTTTTGCAAGATGTCACCAAATCGGACCTAGTGGGGACATTAGAACACAGCAGAAGGAAGCATTGTGGGTCAAATGGCATTTCTGAGAGTCTTCCTTAGGTTACATGTTTAAGCAACAAGGAACAAGCAAAGAGATGAGGTTGCTGGTCCAGGGTGCGAGTCAACCTAGTATTTTATATCGTTGGTTTCTCTGAGTGTTAGCCAGGCTGACCAAATTGATCTAGACTGCCTTTTCCCACTGGTAGCAGCACAAAAGCTAGATGACATAATTCACAGTATAGGAAATTAGGAGCAGATAGGAAACACACACAAGACTACTGTATTTCTTCCGAAGGGAATGCACATATTGAATCGATTACTAAGAAGGATCCTCAAAGTTGGCAAAATCAATTGTTCAAGAGCTATCTATCATTTGTGTTCTGGAGAAGAGGAAGGCTGAAATAGGAAGACAAAGAGCTTAAAGGAAGCCATCAGACAGGGAGTCAAGTGGCCATCTCAATTCTGGAGTTGCTATCACTCCAGCAGAACTGTGATTCAACACGGACATGCAGGCTAATGTGCTCTGCAGATCTACAAGTGGGCTAATCATGCCTTCATTCTATTCTACTGCCTTTGACAGATCCCACCTTCCCCTGAGATATGTGAATGAAAGACATTAACTTGAGGCAAATGACTTGTAAGCACTCAGTGAACTGGGTGTATGGAGACCCTTCAGAACAAGAAGGCAAGCTGGGGTTTCCTCTTGGTCTATCAAGTGCAGCACATCTCTCAAGGAATGGTGGGACCACTTTCTTCCCCTCAAACCAGGACATATCAGACATATATTTATAGAGCTTGATGGTTGTGCCAAACTGGCCAAAACGGACGCACGCAGCGGTGTCTGCAGGCAGTAACTGTCTTTCAGTAACAAGTCTTTCAACGTGTCCTCTTTCGCCTTTTTTGAGAAAATGTTGGCTAGACTTGGAATAGAGCTATTATTATTTTTTTTTTTTACTTGAAAGTGAGGATGACATATCCTTGGCTACCCCACCTTAGAGGAAGACAGGAGAATCACTGACATTACACAGCTGGAATGGTGAGCACTTGCACTCCCCACCAGGACCCTGGAGCTAGTGGTCACCGGGAGAAATGGGCCCCAGGCGAACATACCCGCGATTCCCTCATCATCCCATCCAAGATTAACTCAAGTGCGGAGGCAGTGAAATCTCCCTCTGAGGCTTCTGGGTGCAAATTGGTGTAAGAGGCCATTTCATAACGGAAGGGTGTGTAATCTCTTCAAGGAAGACCTTTTTCTCTCTTTGGGCTTCTGATGAGGGTGTGGTATTTTCCCCCAAAAGCAGATAATCATAAAAGAGGAGAGACAGATGAATTATGATTGCCAAGCCCTTTTCTTGTTCAGTAAGCCGTTCTGGGTTTGTCAGAATTGTTCTGTTGGATTCTCTCATGCACAGAGGTGTAGGCCGGGACTCAGATACCGGAATGGTGATTTGCAGAGAGAACGGGCTCGATCATTGTCTAGTTTCTCACAAATGGAAGCGGAGTCCTGTTTCTATGAGAGTGACATTTCCCTCACTGGAGCCAGAGGCTCAAAGGTACAAGTACGTGCATGACAAAGACAATAAAAATAACCTTTCAAAGGATTCTGACTCAGAGTAACTATAAAAGGTGGAGGAGAGCTGATCCCTATGGTTTCCAAGGCTGTAAAAACTTAACCCAAATTAACTGCCACATTGTTCTCCCAAAGACTGCCTGGTAGGTTTGAAGCACTAACTTTGAGATTAAAAGTTAAGCACAGTAACCACTATGTCACCAAGGGTTCTTAATGGTAAAGGAGGGATCCTGCAATTATATTCTTTTGAGAGCTGGTGTCCAGCCTGGAAAGCAATTTCAGTCAGTGGTTAAAAACCTGACCATCAAACAGACTAGTGTTCTTAGGAAAACATAACCCTGGACTATTATCAAGTCAATTAATGTATGAGGTACACCTGATCAAGGCCATAGTATTCACAATTACTTGTTATGCATCAGAAAGTTGGACAATGACTAAAGTTAATAGAAGGAGAATTGATGCCTTTGAGCTGTGGTTCTGGAGAAGAGTATTGAATATACCATGGATGTCTAGGAGAACAAACAGGTTCATCCTAGAGAGGATGAAACCAGGCTGTTTCTTGGAAGCAAGGATTCTGAGACTTCATCTGACATACATTGGGTATGCTGCAAGTAGGGACCAGTCCTTAGAGAGGGACATCATGCTTGGGAGGGTAGAGGGAAAGTACAAGAGAGGAAGACCTTTGATGAGATGGATTGATTCAGTGACTAAGGTAATGTGGGTAGGTGTGGCAGAGACAATAAGTTTGGCACAGGATAGAGCAAGGTTCAAAGCTGTTGTACATAGGATCGCTGAATCACAAGCGACTTGATGGCACATAACAACAACAATATTTGTAAATTAAAGGTATTATCTACCTCATTGAGTCAGTAGGAGAGATTAATAAGCATTATATGTATTCCATGCAATATAGTAATATCTCAGAATATAAAAGCTATACCCTCCCGACCACATGAGAATTCTTGAGTAGTGCACATGGTTAAGTGTTTGACTACTGGTAGGTTAAGCCCATGCAGAAACACCCTGGTTAAAAGGCTTGGTTTTTGTTTCTTCAAGTGACAGTCTTGAAAATCTCATGGAGCTGTTCTACTCTGTGCAAATGTGGTCACCAGGAATTGAAATAAACTTGAAAACCCTAACAACAAGGTTTGCTTGTGGACATACACATATACAGTAAAACCTGTGAGCGCTGGAACTTAAGTAAGGCAGAACCTGTAAGAGAAGAAAAACTCAATAAAGAGTAACAAAGCACTCCAGTGGCCTGTTGGGTGGGAAATTTCTCCACAAACCCAAAGTAGTAAATTACATGGGAGGAGATAGCCTATGTTTCTCCTGCAAAGCAGCTGAAGGATTCAAAATTTACTGCCTCTGAAAATGCACTGGAAAGTCAGCCATGAGTTGGCAATGAGAGAGAGAGAGGAGAGAGAGACACAGAGAGACAGAGAGAGAGAGAGAGACAAAGAAGGAAAGAGAAGGAAAGGGTGGGGGGAGAGGGAGGGAGGGAGAGGGAGCGAGATAATGAGAATTTATTTCAACAAAACAGTTCACATAGTTGTCAAAGTCAGAAAATATCTGAGACCCAGAAAAATAAGGGAGTGCCATCAAGTTCTAGTTTTGTTTTACTGTTGCGTGTGCAAAATGTATATGTATATGCATGTGCATATATATATGTATACACACACAGAAAGTAGATTCCAATTTATATCTATCTGTGTTGTATGTATGTGCATATGTTGTATATGTGTGTATAGGTGTATATACACACAGAGACACATAAACATGTGTATACACAGACATGGCAGAGAATGTTAGGATGATCCTATTACACCCATCTATTGTTTACAGGATTGCTATGGAATCGCACCTAACAACAGCAACATAGTACAAAATGATTTTTAAAAACCAACATACTTTGTAAACTTCCCCTCAAATAAAACAATAAGGTGTTTGTGAGTATGTGTGCACATGCATACAGCTAGGCAGATAGATGGTTATATTTCTAATTCCTTTGATAATCTTCAGCAAAAAGCTGGAGGAGGAATTGAACTTTCAAGTGAGCATCTCTTGCTCGGCAATGATCACATTGCTAAGAATCAGGTATTCTGAACAAACAGAAATGCTTCCATTCTCTCACTGAGAAGGTTTTCTAATATGAAGGCATTTTGTGCAGAGTGGATTCCAGAAACAGAAGCCACATTTGGAGGCATGATGTGCGTCACTTGCTGGTGAGGCTTCTCCCAGGCAGTACTATGCAGTTCAGAACATGATTTGTAGTTTGTCAGCTCTAAAAGGCTACACGGCCTCCCACGTGGAGTCTCTGATAAGAGAGCAGTTTCAAGCTGGTGAACATGATTAAGCATCTTCTACTTGTTCGCAATGAGACTTCATTAAGTACAATGTACATTTCCATGAATGCTTTCACCAAAGCTGTAGGGATTCTGAATGGTTATTGCTGCATTAGTAACAGGAATAAATGGTTCCAGGGATGATGTTAGAAATGGTAATAATGGTTCTTGCAGAGGCTAAGAGAATGCAGTTACAGTGCAGGCATGTTAGTCTTTCTCTGTTTCCAGAACTGGTAGTGAATAAGACAGCTACATCCTTGGACACTGAGAAATTCCTTCTCTCCCTGCTCATAATTCCACTACTAAAAGGCAACACCCAACATTATTAGCATGCTATCAAAGGAATGGGCAGCACAGTATTAACAAGGAGGTAGCAGGTGACTGCTATTCCTCTTTATCTATTGTTTCAATTTTTCTACCCTGAGCAAATACAAAGAATATTTGTTGGAAGCAGAAATTCTGTATCACAAAAATGTGAGTCTCAGTTCTGGTTGTGTTATTTTCTGTCACTTAACCTCTAGACCTCAGGTTTTTTTGTACCTGTGCAATGGGAACTTGATGCTTCACTTTGTAAGGAAGCTATGAGAACACATAGATAAGAGGATGCTGGGGTCCTAACCGACAATCATTATTGTGTTTTCTTCCTGTATATTTTTTTTACTTGAAGAAACAAAACTAAATGAAGGCAAATATGAAAATCAATGCACTTTCAAAATATCAAAATAAAAATAAATTGTAAAAGGGGAAAGCTCCTTCTTTCCTTATAAGGTAAACAGGACTTGGCTTAGAGGTAATAAAATTTTGTTTTTTCCATAGTGACTGACTACTAATCTAGCCTTCCTAAATACAAAAAACAAAACAAAAAGCAAGAAAACAAATGACCAGAAGTCCTTATTGCTACTGAGTTGATTCCAATTCATAGTGACCCTCTTTCAGGTTTTGAAGGTTATACGGTTTAATGGGATGAAACTGACCATGTAGCCTTTATCCATCAAGAAACTCATCAACTCTGCCCCATGAAGAGAGCTCAGTGAGGCACTGCCTTCTTACTTGGCAGAGGAAGAAACTAAGCTCAGACGTAGAAGTCATAGTCTAAAACCTAGAATCAGGACTATAACCCAGTACTTTTTCCTCAGATATTTTAACAACTCAATGCCTTTCCTTCAGATATTTTATATTATCAAATACACCAAGTAAGGTCAATCTGCAATTGTGAAGTTCACGCATTACTACACAGGGAGAGGGGGCATGGGGACTTAAGTCCAGCCCCTAGACAGGGCTGGTTGCATTTTCTTTATTTCCCACAAGGGAAACATCTCTTTCCTTACCAAAGGTCTTTGTATATCAAGCTGTGTGTCCAAAGAGCTATATCTACCTAGAGGCAATGCCTTTTGCTAATTCAAACCCAAACCCAGTTGTTCTCCAGCATCTGTCTCACCCACCCCAGGTATATCTTCCATATGGATTTCAGTGGCTGAGTTTTTTGGGAAGTAGATAGCCAGGTTTTTCTTCTGAGGCACCTTGGGTCAACCTGAACCTTCAGGCTCGGTTAGTAGCCAACTGCATGGACCGTTTGCTTCACCTGGGCAGCAGTACAGGCTGACTAGGTCCTCAGCTGGCTGGCTGCGCCCTGGTGTGATTTTTTTTTCAATGGTTACTCTTTAGGGCACAGAGAAGGAGTTTTGCTTTCCTTCCTACAACAATGCAAACTTCTTTCCCTCCCCTCTTTCCCCCTGAGGCATAGAAGGATGGTGCAGGTTTTGCAATTTATTTATTTTTCACATCCCGTCTTTAAATCTTTTTATTGGGCTTTATCTAATATGAAATGCTTTTCCTATCAATTAGACAGGGCATTTAAACAATTTCTTTTTCATCCACATGATTCTTCATTATTTACAATTTCTCTGTAACTCTAGTTTATTTGAAAACTTGGATATCTCACTTAGCAGACCAACATCCAAGATGTTTCTATAAATAAAAAGCCTGGAGTCACTTAACTTCATTTCAAAGCCTTCCCTGCATGAAGCTAAATGGAATGGTCTGGCATTTTCTGGTATTAATCTATGATTTTATTTTAAATAGTAGTATTATGTTGCCATTTTATTTTATTATAATTTTTTTTAATGTTCTGGGATCACTCTTGAAACGAGCAAGGTTATAATAATAAATGATAACTCTTTAAGAACGCTCTGGCTTCTCTAATTTCTGCTTATTTTCATGAACACTCAGGACAATACTGTTTGGTTTTCTAACCTTATCATTTCAGACCAGCTGAAGCCGCAACAGGCCATTTGCAATCCTGGGTGATGAGGCCATTCGTCTCAGCATCTGGCAGGTCTTGAGTTGGCCAGAAACGGGGTCACTCCGCACTGAGCTGTGCTCCTGATGAAGGAGGTTGGTGTGAGTCAGACTTCTTCTTCTGAAAGAGCATCAAGTGGCACCCCACCCCCACCCCATACAGTATGACTGTACCTCCTCATCTGAGAAATTGAGAGTTCATTGCACCAGCATTCTGCTTTTCATGTCATTGTTGGCACACAAAAAAAGGAGCCCTGGTGGTGCAGTGGTTAAGTACTCAGCTTTGAATTGGAAGGTTGGCAGTTTAAACCTGCCAGTTGCTTCTGCAGTAGTCTGCTTTACATGGATTACAGCCTTGGAAGCCTTACTTTTAAGGTCATTCTACTGGCGGCCTAGTAAGAAGATGCACTGCAATGCCAAAGGCACAAGTTTCCAATCCACTGGATGTTCTATGGGAGAAGACTAGGCAATCTTCTCTCATGGGAAAACCAATCGGACGATCAGCCATCGGAAGGTTACAATTCGACAGCACACAACATCAACAACAATTTTGTCCTATAGGATTGAAATGAGTCAGAATCCACTCAACTAGCAATAGGTTTGGTTTTAGTTTTGGGAGCACCAAAAGGGGGGGGTCTTACCCACGGATGTCTCCCCCATCATTAACCCTGGGCTTGGCAATAGTAAGAACTCAATAAATATTTTCTAAATTGAATGGAAATAGCTTTTTAATGCCAGAGAAGAATAAGAAAGATAATAAAAGAGATTTTAAAAAAATCTGTGGATTGAAGGCAGGAACAAAGGATTGTTTCTAGAGGAAGAATCCATTTCCCGCCCCCCCCCATCCATCTATTCATATAACAATTCATACTTGATCTTATTCCTGAAATGTCTCAATGCAATCTCTGGGAAGATGTGAGGGAGGGGACAATGAGAGCTCAATTTTGAGAAACAGATAAAAATTGGGATAGAGACAGAGAAGAGAACGAACAGCAGTCACAAAGCTACAGAGGTCAGCTGGATATGAGGACCCATGAGCAACGTCCTTGGTTGAAGCTCAGGGTCAATAGAGGGAGGTGATTGATGATTAGAGGCTACAAAGGAGGCTGAAGTTGGACCACACCGTCCCTTATCCACAGTCCTGCTCCAAGAAAGCTAATGAATGAATGAATGAATGAATGGTACAACCTAGTCCCAGAAGAGTATAAAATTCATGCATTTGTAAAATAAACTAAAAAAAAACACAAAACACCTCCTCACCATCATCAAATAGACTGCAACTCACACACTGAACTCGACAGGGCAGAGTAGACCTTCTCCATACGATACCTAAGGCTGTAAGTCTTTCCTAGTGCAGACTGTCTCCTAGGTCTTCTTGGAGTGTTTCACACTTCTGACCTTCTGTTTAGTAGCCCGGTGCTTAATCTGCTCTATCATCATGGTCTCCATTTGTAAAATAGTAATATTATGGCAAAACATTATGCACTATACAGGTAATTGGCACAGACACTGACTGGCATATATCATGATGTTCCAGGAGAGTGGGTTTCCTACTATCCCTAACCCTTAACAACTCTGCTCAGTGTGACGTTCCTTGGCTGAGAAATCACACGAGAAAAAGCTAATCTTTAGACACATTTTCAAACAGCAAGATATCTGATTTAATTTTTACAACCACCATCAAATTGAGCTGGTAATTCCCAGAACATTCTGGTAACTTATTGATTCGTAGGATTTTGATTTGTGTTTCTTAGCCAATTCCTGGCTTTGCTGGCATTCATGACACACTTGGAGCCTTTGACATCTACAGATCCGACCTAAGCAGGCTGCGCCTGTCCCAAGGCCCTCTCCCAGGCCCCTCTGAGAACACACAGAAATGGTCTCACTCAATGGAGGTACCTCTGGAATTGGCTGCTTGTGGCTTCAGACTGCAAAACAAAAGGTCATTTATGTGCAAGTGCCACTTCCTTGAACATTTAATGGGTAGTTGTTTTGCTGTGTTAATTTGAAAGCAAGAACAAAAGCCAAGAAAAGAAAAATTGTCTTAGTCACATGGGTACATTTCCAATTCTAGTTTGCCATTTCTAAGACATTTTTGTTTACTCTAAAATGCTAAAATGGAAGGCTCAGGACAAATACACACCTTAATGAATGATGTAATACCTGCATTTACACTACCCTGTGTTTCAGCTCTGGTGGCAGTGTGGATAGGGAGTTGCGCTAGTAACTCAAAGGTAGTGCCTATCTAGAGCTCTGAACCCACCATACGTTCCAAGAGAGAAAGATGGACAACCTCCTGCTGTGTGATTTACAGTGCCTGAAAAACCCACTAGGGTTTTAAGTTTGCTCCAACTTGATCTATTTGTTGGGTTTGGGGGTATATGTATATGTATACATACACACACACCCACACACACACATGCACACTTATATATATAGAATATATAATAATATAACATAACATAACATAATATACACAACCCTGCTTGCTGAAACTGAAGAGGACCTGAAGCGCCTGCTGCAGAGTGTCAAGGACTGCAGCCTACAATATGGATTGAGGCTCAATGTCAAGAAGACAAAAGATTCTCACCACTGGACCAATTGGCAGCATCAGGGTGGATGGTGAAGAGATTGAGATTGTACACAGCTTTAGTTTGCTTGGCTCTGTAGTCAACAGTCTTGGCACCAGCAGCCAGGAAATTAAAAGGTGCATTGCCATGGGAAAGTCTGCTGTTAGGGACCTCTCCAAAGTACTGAAGAGCAATGGTGTTTCTCTGGAGACTAAGGTGCGTCTGATACAGGCTATGGTCTTCGCAATCACTTGTTATACATCAGAGAGTTGGACAATGACCAAGGAGGATAGAAGGAGAATTGATACCTTTGAGCTGTGGTGCTGGAGAAGAGTATTGAGAATACCATGGACTGCTAGGAAAACAAACAGATTTGTCCTGGAAAGGGTTAAATCGGGTGGCTCCTTGGAGGCAAGGATTCTGAGGCTGCGTCTGACATTCTTTGGGTATGTTGTGAGTAGGGACCAGTCCTTGGAGAGGGACATCATGCTTGGGAGGGTGGAGGGACAGCACAGGAGAGGAAGGCCCTCTATGAGGTGGATTGATTCAGTGACTGGGATAATCGGGATGGGAGTGTCAGAGACAGTGCGATTGGCACAGGACAGAGCAGAGTTTAGGGCTGTTGTACATAGGGTCACTATGAGTCGCAAGCGACTCGACGGCACATAACAACAATATATATATACACACACTTTTTTTTAATGAGGGAACTCTGTAACTTATATGCTAAATAAAAAGCAGGCAATTCAAACCCAACAAAGGCTCCATGGGAGAAAACTCCAGTAATCTGATCCCACAAAGATTGTAGTTGTTCCATGCCATTGAGTTAACATGACTCATAGAGACCCTACGAACAACAGATCTGAATCCTGCCCTATCCTGTGCCGTCCTCATCATCTCTGACACACCGGAGCTCGTAGCTGCAGCCACTGTGTCAATCCATCTGGTTGAGGGTCTTTATTTCTTTTGTTGACGTTTCACTTTTCCAAGCATGACGTCTCTTTTCAAGGAACAGCCGCTCCCCCAACATCTCCAAAGGATGTGGGATGAAGTTTCATCATCTTTAACTCTAAGGAGCACTCTGGTGGCACCTTTTCCAAGACATATTTTTGTTTTGGCCGTCCATGGAATAATCATAAAGACTGCGCCCTAGGAAACTATGGGACAATTCTACTCTGTTACATGGGGCCACTATGACTCAGAACCAAGTCTATGGCACCTAACAACAATAATACTTGATATATGTCTAAGTGGAAAGGTTTATTATATCTGTAACATGATGATAAGTAAGCGTAAGGTGCTTTTATCAATATTTTAACCATTTCTATAATCATTTGTTGTTGCTTTGTTTCTTCACTTTTATTTAAGGAAAATATATTGATCCCTTGCTTTATCAGTTATGCAAATTAGCTATGGTATAATCTACATTTGGCTGAAATTAGAGATGCTAATATTAAAAAATGCTAATTACCATTTCCATTTAAATTACAAGATTGTCAAGCCAAAGGCACCGTATTTACATTGTACTTCCCTGAGGCTACAAAATTTGGTGTAGACTTTGTGTCAGTGATACTTATGCTTTGCTTCACCTTTAACATTTCTATACTCTTTATTTTTTACATTTTCTACTAGTTTATTTCCAAAATTAGAATACATTTTTTTCAAGAACAAATTCTTTCCATTTTCCATACCCCCCCCATCATATTGTACAACCCCATGATTAATCCCCCTGCCCCCTGCACATCCTCAGCTTCCAACCTCTCCTCGCCTCCTTGGATCCTTATACTCATTCTACAATAATGGTTTTATACAATATTTATCCTTGTGGGACCGATTTAGTTCACTCAGCATAATGCTCTCCAGTCCCTCATAAGTTAGGTAATAATTTACAAAATCATTGCTCCTGTGTGCTGCATAGTATTCCAATGTGTTAAATACCATAATTTCTCAATCCATTAAACAAAAGACACAACCATTATTATTGCTACCAACAGTGTCTCCATTATACTCTTTCCAGGCACATGGCTAGACTGAAACTCCCTCTTTTCTGGAAGTTAGGTGAACCAAAGGACTTGCTTTAGTTAAGAAAACATGAATGAAAACCATGTACATGACTTCCAGGTAAAGCCAGGGAGTCATCTGCTGTGTGTCACCTTCTTCTGATGGTTGACACTCCAGATGATGGAAGTTCCAATAGCCTGTGACACCTACACGGACTGGAACCCCTAGCCATACCAAGTATGACAGAGAGTATGAACGAGAAGGAAAATTTTAGTTACTGTTGTTTAACTTTTCATTGGGAGAGAATTGTATCTAGTGCAGCTATCATAGACATTTTATCCCACTTCCCTTAGTAATAAAATCTTACATGATACAACCAGAAAATAGATATTGATAAAATTCACTAATTTTATTCTGATTTCATCTGCTTTATACCCAATTGTGTGTTTATGAGTGTTAGAGTCTGTGTAGCTTTATCATGTGGGTAGATTTGTGTGGCCATCACCATTGCCAAGATAGAGACCAGTTCTATCACATGCCTCTTTAGTCATTTCATAGACATTCACTCAAACTTACTGCCCTCAAATTAGCTCCAACTCACAGTGACCTGTGATTTGGTCTCCGGGGCTGTAAATTTTAACAGGAGGAGACTGTGCATCTTCTGAGGAGCCACTGGTGGAGACACACAGCCTCTGGGTTTGCAGTGCAAGCTTACACTGATCAAGCCAGCACAGCTCCCTTTTATAGGCACAGTAATTTCCACTGCCATTGCCCCACCAGAGTTTTGCACAGTAGTTCATAGTGAATTGCACTGCTGACCCAAAGTGGTGCCTCTCTGGCAGTTCAAATCCGTCAGTGGCTCCTTGGGGAAAAGATGGGTAATTTTTCCCCATGCAATTTACAGCCTCTGAAAACGTTCCAGAGGGTCAGCTATAAGTTGATGGCAACTCAACAGCGATGATTATTCTTAGAATTTATTCTCCATTATCATTGTTGTGGCTGCTGCTGAGTATCGTCGAGTCGGAACGGAGCGATAGCTGACCCTCCAGTGGGTTTTCAGAGGGAGGAGACTGCCCATCCTTCTGGTGGGTTTGAATCACATGCCTTTGTGATCGTATAAATGGAATCATATGATAGGGAACTTTACAGGTTAGCTCCCTCCCACCCCCAGTTTAATTCCATTGAGATCTATTCAAGCTGCTGCGTGCATCAAAAGATGATTCCTTTCTATTGCTAAGTGCTATTCCTTGGAAGTATTCCTGCTGGCACAGTGGTTAGA
>NW_006399863.1:6402784-6423809 GCF_000299155.1 Elephantulus edwardii | reverse complement strand
TGGAGCCGAGCAAACTGAAGCTGTGAACAATCTCAATCTCTTCACCATCCATCCTGATGCTACCGATTGGCCCAGTGGTGAGAATTTTTGTCTTCTGGACATTGAGCCTCAGTCCATATTGAAGGCTGCAGTCCTTGACCCTCTGCAGTAAGTGCATGAGGTCCTCCACAGTTTCAGCGAGCAGGGGGTAGATAGTTTAAATCCATGAAGCTGGTCTGCAGGATAAATGTGGTAATCTGCTTCCACAAAGATTGTTGTTATTGTTGTTATGTTGTTACCTACGACTCATAGCGACCCTATGTACAGCAGCTCTGAACCCTGCCCTGTCCTGAGCCAGTCTCACCAATTCTAACACACCAACCCAAATTGCCCCAGTTACTGTATCAATCCATCTCATCTGGGGTTTTCCTCTCCTGCATTGTCTGTCCACCTTTCTGAGCATGATTGATGTCCTTCTCCAAGGATCAGTCCCTTCTGGTCACATGTCCAAAGTATGTGAGGCAGAACTTAAAAATCCTAGTCTTCAAGGAGAAATTTTATTTCATCATCTCTAAGACAGACCTATTTTTCCCCCCTGGCAGTCCATGATATGTTCAAGACCTTTCTCCAGCACCACAACTCCAGATTACAGAGTTGGAAATCCTGCAGGCGAGTCCTACTCCACCCTACATGGTTGCTGTGAGTCAGAATTGGCTCAGTGGCAATAGGTTTGGTTTTGAGCATTTAGTTATATTGATTTAATAACACTAATTGGAGGCTATCTGTACTATCTTCATTTTGAGACTTTCAGGGATAAATGGGTAATGAATGTTTGTGTACAGGTTTTTAAGTAAATCTAAGCTATCATTTCTCCAAGATCAACGCCTTAGGGTACAATATCAGTCTCACTTGAAAAGCACATGCTTGGTACTGTATGAAATCACCATGAGCTTTTCCAGATTGGCTGTACCAATTCACATTCCTGTCAGAACCTTCTTTGTTCTTAGTCACAAAAGTTGCACATTATACATTACGACAGCATAGCGGAGGGTGACTAACACATTAATAGATTATTTCTCACTTAGTAGGTCATTATCTAATCACACTGACCCTCATTTATGAAATAAGAGGTATCTTAGTGAGATTTCCTCTTATTTATTTAAAAAATTGCACCTCTATTGCTATTTTTTTATTGTGCTTGGGACCATGCTAGGTGCTATGGATACTTTGCTGAAACTTACTGTCCACTGGGAAGAGTAGATGATAAAGAGAACAGTGGTAGAAAGACTGACATGTAATAGCCATCAAGTGAGACATAAACTGTACCCCAAGGCATCGAGTGCCTTAATCTTGTGTTAAGTAAGTCAAGGATGCTGACGGGAAGGTGGAGAGGAAGAAGAGCACCTATCGAGAGGGAATATATCGATAAAGGGCTAGATGAGCATCGGATAGTCATGAACTGAAAGGTGAAGGAGGCTAGGGTAGTGAGAACATGCACTAGAGAAATGTAAGATTGAGACCAGGGCGACCCTAATCCTCAGGGCCCTGGGGGCTATATCAGGGATGTTGGTCTCCAGGGTCACAACAGGGCCATCTTCGCAGGCTCTGGAGCACAGGAGTGATGTGAGCAGATCTATGATCTTTGAATATACCGCTCTGATTAATACTGAAGAACAAATATAAGAGCAGTTGTGTGGATTCCAGCAAGTATGTGAAATAAAAGGGAGCCATGAAGTGGCAGAAGGGAAATCAGCTGACAGACAATACGAAATCTTCTCAGGCTTCCCCTCTCTTGAATACTCCCCACTCCAACAACAAGAGAGAAGGAGGGCAAAGAGGAGGCCAAATGTTCTTCATAAGAGTCTGGTGTATGTTACCAGTATTCTATCAATCCATTTTTTTTAAGTGCCATGTAAATGAATAGCAGCTTTGCAATGACAACCCATCTTAAGTACAAATGATTGGCTGTAACCTATGGCTAAGAACAACAATAGCTAAGCTATGCACTGAGAGTGGGCTTTCTGAATAATAAGAAGAAATGAAAACTAAGGACATCTGGATATAAGTGTAATAGAAAGGGGCCCCTGTCATAAGGTTTCATTGTTCAAGGGCCCAGTCTTATGGTTTCATGTTCAGTGAACTCATCTTGTTAGTGAAGTGTCTCCTATCCTTCTTGATACACAGATCAGGAATCAAATAAACGTTCCCTGGGATTCCATGATAATTCTTGTAAAAATGCTTAAGAGAGCCTGTTTTATCTCAAAGTGCAGGCAATATATTGAGATGATAACATCCGATGCTCAGGTGTATTTTAAAAAAAACCATAAACCCAAAAGCAGAGCATCCATGGAAGCCTGCCACGTGTGGCTTGGCACTTCTTCAACTGGAAATTTGGCTGCGGGGTGTCTGCTGAGGGTAATGGAAAGCTTACAAAAAGACTCTCATCCTGAACGTCATTAAAGTCTTTGAGTTGAGTTGGTATTACTTAACCTAGATCCCTATAAAAGATAAGCCAATTAATGGAGGTGTAGTTAGCAAGACAAAAGACAGTCTCTCTCCTGATAGGAGGCAAACAGTCTGGTTATGCCCCACACTCCAGAAAAAAAGCAAGCAACCACCATGTTTCCATCATGAACTTGGATTTGCAGGTCCATGCCCAGTATTCTTCTCAGTGAGGACTGACAGCAGGGGTGGATAACCACTGGATTGGAACAGTGGCAGGCTATAATTCTCTCTTCAAGGCACTGTTTGCCAGGAGAGCTGCCTGAGCTAGCCACATTTTATTAACTTCCACCCACCAAACAGTTATCTGTGACAAAAGTGGACCCCTATCTTTAATTGGATTTGGTTGCAAATAAAAATGAGATGATGCCTTGTCATTCTCACACTGACTGAAGTCATTGCTTAAAGCAGTGACTGGTGAGACTTAGTGGACAAGAGTTAAGGGCTTTTGAGTTAGAAATGAGGTAAGAGGGACTTAGGAACATGTTGATGCTCATGGAGTTGCTGTAAGACGTGAAGCCTGAGCATTTTGATTCCAAGAACAACCCTTATGGCGCACCCATCAACTGTAGGCCTTCTTTTGAGTATTTGGGATATATTACTGAATAGAACAGACAGACCTGGTCCCTTGTATCGTTTACGTTACACAAAGGAACACAGTTCCTAAGTCACTTTCTATAAATGTTAGATAAGTGTTAGATATAAAAGAAGAGCTTGACAGTGTGAGGGAGAGAAAGAAAAAAAGGAACTGTTCCCAAGGAACAGGCCTTTATGGCATGGTCTGAGAGGGAGCCAAAGGACCCAGCTGCATGGCATGCAGATAGGATCCAAATGGCTCTAGGGCAGTTTGGGGGGTTTCCTTTTTATAGGGCTCCTGGGGAGGACTAAGATGGTATTTCTCAGTATTTGACATGCTAATTAAGTTTGGTTTTAGCACCTTTTTTCCAAGCTCAGACCCTTATAAGGGTCCTTTGTCTGGTCTGGTCTTTGATATGACCAGCTTAGATGTTATCAAGTTTCTCAGGGAGTGACCAAGCTTGGGGGTGGTGGGGCAATTGCCATATTCTTCCTTCCAGAAGTTGTTGTTGTTGTTGTTATGTTCCAGAAGTAATATGGGGAAAAAGACAAAGGAACAGGGTGGGAGGAACCTGGGTATATCTGAGGGTAAGCAAAGGTCAGTATTAAGAAGATAATTTGAGAAGGTCATTAAGACTTGAGACTGTTGAAAGGAATGAACCAAGAAATATCTGCAAGAAGAGCATTTCAAGCAAAGAAAGCTGTGGGAGCACAGGAAGGCCACCAGGCACATTTATATAGCAGTCAACATGCAGGAGCCAAGTGAACAACACAGCAATACGGAGTGTCAGGACATGAGGTCAGAGGACACACGATCACTAAGTGTGCCGGTGCTTGGAAAGATGCTGGCTTTGACTCACTAGATTCAATATTCTTTGCCAACACTATACTTTTTTGGTTTTGGGTTTTTGTGTGTGTGATTTTTTTTTAATGAATTTTAATGAAAATTTACAGAGACTTTGGATTTCCATTCATTCATTGTTGCACTTTTCTCCCTGCCCACCCCTCCCCTCCAGTTAGTTTTTCTCTTTGAAAAGTAAAAGAACAATTCTTTCATTGTTATAAAATCTCTCCCCTCCCCCAAGTCCACTCTACTATGCAGCTTTCATTCTGGACTCCTGTTAGGACAATAATATCTAATCATATATCCCTTTTAAGCAGTTCTCTCCCTCATTTGTTTCAATGCAGTATACATTATTTATTCCCTCTTTTCTTAAGTTCCCCCCCAACCCCAATGTCAGTCCCGTTTTACAACAGTGGCACTATGCAGTATTTGTCCTTTGGTGACTAAGGTATTTCACTCAGCATAATATCCTCTAGAGTCACCCATTTTATACAATATTTCATAAGTTCCTTGTTTTTCAATGCAGCATAGTATTCTATTGTATGAATATACCACAGCTTCTCTATCCATTTGTTTGTTGATGGGCAGTTGGGTTGCTTCCAACTCTTTGCTATTGTGAACAAAGCAGCAATAAACATGGGTGTGCATAACCCTATACTTTAAAGTCAACAATTATTCTTCGGTCTTCATTATTCATTGGCTAACTTTCATATGCATGTGAAGCAACTGGAAATACCATGAATTGGGTGGAAATACCATGAATTGGGTCAGGCTCAACAAAGATGCACAGGGGAACCAAATCGCTGTCCTCAGGAAGTGTACACTCTGGTGAGGGAGACAATTCTGGAAACCAACAAAGAACTCCCAGGAAAAGAAAAAGAAAAGTAAGCTAATGATGAGCTATAAGGCTTAAGATGACGGTGAATTTGGATAAAGGCATTTATGCAAATAGACGTGTTGCTATTGTTAGTTTCTATCAAGTTGGCTCTAACAACAACTACGAATAACAAAAAGAAAGGAGCCCTGGTCACGTGTATCTTCATGACCGTTGACATATTTCAGTCCATCATTGTGGCTATTATTTGAACCCATCTCATTGAGAGTTTCTCTCTTTTTCACTGGTCCTCATCCTTACCAGCTTTTATGTCAGCTTCTAGTAGTTGGCCTGTCCTGATGAGGTATTCAAATTAAGCTAGTCAAAATATTGCCCCACTCACTTCAAAGTAGAAGTCGACTCACATTTATTCTAAGACTGAATGTTTCAATCTTGTGGACATCCATGTTATAATCAAAACCATCACTCAGACGTTTCAATACATCAGTTTTTCTGTGTTCCTTTTTTATTAGGTTTCACAAGCACATGTTATTGTTGTTGATTGCCTTCGAGTTGAGCACTACTCACAGCAACATGAGATGATTAAAAACAAAAAGGTGTGAGGGAACATCGCCTTAGTCATCAAAGAGACATTTTTGAACAGTTCTCTCCCTCATCTGTTTCAATGCAGTATACGTTATTCATCCTCTCTTTTCTTAGGAATATAGGATTAGGTATTATTTCATGACAAAATTACAGATAAAGAAATGCATAGTAAAGTGGACTGTGGACTGGGGTGGGGAGGGAAGGTTATATAGCAATGAAAGAATTTTTTTTTTCAAAGAGGAAAATGAACCTGGGGGAGGGGTGGGCAGGGAGGAAAATGTGCAACAATGAATGAATAGGGAAAATATTAAATGGAAAGAATAAGCTGTAAAAAAAAAAGACATGGTTTTACATTTTTTTTAAAGTGGATATCTCCAATGCAATACATGATTTGACCTTACTGCTACTTTCGTAAATGTTGTGATGGTTGATCCAAAGAAAATTAAATTATTGACAATTTCTTCCTTTTTTGTAGGTCAGAGTGTGTGTGTGTGTGTGTGTGTGTGTGTGTGTGTGTGTGTGTGTTTGGTTTTGGGAAATTTAAATATCTAAGGAACTTGACTATCAAATCCTTGAACTCTTGGGCAACTTGAACCAGGGCTGTAGCGACTAGGGTGAGAGTGGAGGGTCAAGTTCAGTGGTATGTGAGACTAAAAAGCCCAAGAAACATGGAAAAGATTTTTTCCAAGAAAGGTCTCAAGTCTCACCTAATCCTTCTTTGATGTTCTGTCAAACTCCTTCGGAATCCTACACTTATTCACCTTGACCTAGACCTCTGACTTTCCCCAGTATGAGGGAAGTACTTTGATCTGCTTAAAAATGGGGCATTGAAATGGTGATGAGGTTCCAAAGGGGTTCTTGGCAGACAATACTTTCAAGTTTCCAACCTCAGAGGCTTGCTGGGGTCCTATTGCTATTGGCTCCAGAAGCAGTGCCTCTGTGAGGTCTGGAGAAGCTTGCCTGTTATTCTTAAACCTTGAATCAAAGGGAGAATTTGATCTTAGAGTGGGAGGATGGGTTCCCATTGGAAACTCTGATGTCATAGTCAGTGGCTACTGTGCACAGCTGGGTTCCCCCTTTTGACAGCTGAGGCAAGAAACAATCTCCTTTTTTGAAATCAGAGAAAAGGAACATTTTGGACTGAATTTCAGGAAATGCTCCAATGATGAAATCTGGGGAATGGTAAACGTGCATAACAAGGGAAGTGGTACAAGGCTCAAAGCTTGAGTAATGTGAAGCTATGGTGACACATCATTGGGAAAAGCTGGGGTGAAGCGACCTGCCTTAAAAGTCCATGAAGTTCCTCTGTCCTCCAGTTTAGAGTGACACATTTCTCAGGAGCTATGACAGGGAGTGACATCCTGATATGCTTTCCTTTCCTCTACATACTATCTACCTGTGGCATCAATAAAACAGCCCAAAGCTCCCATCTTGCTTGTGCCTCAGTGTTCTCCCTTCACGTCATGGATAAAGTCCCAAATGCAGCTTCAGGAACAAAATATGATCATGTCGTAAGTAAAACTAGCAAAGTCTATTCAATTACATCTGAAGCTCTGGTGGCCTAGTGGGGAGAGAGCCGAGCTGCCAACCCAAAGGAGGGTCATTTGTTCCTCAGGAGAAAGATAGGCAATATTCTCCAGCGTGATTTACAGTCTCTGAAAACCCACTGGTGGGTCAAGCTGTGAGATGGTTCTAACTCAACAGCAATGAGCGCCAGTTGATCCAGAAGATCAATTTTACAAAACCAGAACCTGTCTCGTGCACACCCATGTTTATCGTGGCTTTGTTCACAATAGCAAGGAGTTGGAAACAACCTAAGTGCCCATCAACAAATGAATGGATAGAGAAGCTGTGGTATATTCACACAATGGAATACTATGCTGCATTGAAAAACAAGAAACTCATGCAATATTATTCAAAATGGGTGACCCTGGAGGACATTATGCTGAGTGAAGCATCTCAGTCACAAAAGGGCAAATACTGCATGGTGCCACTGTTATAGAATGAGACTGACATCAGGGTTGGGGGGAGACTGAGAAAGATGGGATAAATAATGTATACTGCATTGAAACAGATAAGGGAGAAAACTGTTTAAAACGGATATGTGATTAGGTCTTTTTGTCATGACAGGCGTCCAGAGCAAAGGCTGCATAGTGGAGTGGACCTGAGGGGAGGGATTGTAAAACAATGAAAGAATTTTTCTTTTACTTTTCCAAGAGAGGAGTCTACTGGGTGGGGGGTAGGGAGGGTTGGGCGGGGAGAAAAGTGCAACAATGAATGAATGGAAATCCAGAGTCTCTGTAAATTTTCATTGAAATTAATTAAAAAAAAGAAAGAAAGAAAATTGACAATGTTAAAAAAAAAAAAAGAACCTGTCTTGTTTGAACCTCAATCTGTCACCTTGGTGCACGTTCTCCTCTCGTCACCAAGATCACTGAGATTTACTAAAGTTACTAGGGGTTTTCTGACTTCAAAACAGCTTATGTGGTTGTATCTGCTCCTCTGCTCACAGACTCACCCTCGTGCTGCTGAATCAGTTCTGCTGCACAGTGACCCTCCATTGGGTCTTCCGGGCTGTAAGCGCAGTGGGAGGAGACTACTCATCTTTCTCCCACAGAGCCACGGGTGGATTCAAGCAGCTACACGAGAGGTCTTTTGAGTTAGTAGGACAACTTGCTGTGAACTATGCTGCAGAGCATCTTGCTTTATTACCACGCATCTTCAAAAAATTAGGGGAACAAAATCCCACTCCCCCTGTTCTCACTTAATAAAAACTCAATCATTTTAAAGGAAAATCTACAGCTTATTAGGAGAAAAAGTTATGCCAAAATTAATTCTACGAAGTCCCCAAACGAAATTTTTCTTTGCCTTAAGACTTAGTCCGTTGCTTCTGGAATCCAAAACAATTGGTTCTCATTTCTGTGCAGTCAAAATCAACAAGAGCTGACATCCTAGTGGGTTTTCAGGAAGCAATAGAATGCATGGGAGGAGACTGTTCATCATTCTCTTTTGAAGCCACTGGTAGATTTGAACTACCAGAGATTTGCTTTTGGATTAGCAGCACAACTACTTACTGAGTAGGCCACCAGAGCTCCCTATAGGCATATCACAAGATCCGTTTACTGTGAGTTTTATGGCTCTTAAAAAACCTTGTTGTTGTTATATGCAGTCAAGTTGCTCGCAACTCATTGAGACTCTACATACAACAGCTCTGAACCCTGCTTTATCCTGAACCCACCTCATCGTATCTGACACACCCACCTCTATTAACCTAGACACAGAGTTAATCCCTCTCATCAAGGGTCTTAATCTCTTGTGCTGTCCCTCTACCCTCCCAAGTATGATGCCCCTCTCCAAAGATTGGTACCTTCTTGCAATATGCTCAAAGTCTATCAGACCTCCATCTTCAAGGATTCTTCAGAATCCCTTGCCTTCAATGAGCAGCGTCATTTTATCCTCTCTAGGACGAGCCTATTGTTCTCCTTGCTGTCCATGGTATGCATATTCAATACTCTTCTCCAGCACCACAGCTCAAAGGCATCAATCATCCCTAGTCATTGTTACACAACTATTTTTTTTTCATTCTAAATCTTTAGCTTTTACTTTTATACACGTTATTCCCTTAATGTAAGTCTTTTCTTCTAAAAATTCTACTACACTTTATATAGACTTTTGCCTTTGAAAACCCTTTGGGAAAGCCCAATCTAAAAATTTTACTAGCCACTTTTGATTCAATACATACAAAATGGAAATAATTTTATTGATCTCATGAGGGAAACACCATTTCAAACTCCTGGTCTCATATCCTAAGTCATCGACTCATCTCTCTCATTTAATACATCCAGTGAGGGTTAATGTCTACATATGAAATATACATATGCATCTCTCTTTCTTTTTGTACTATCTTAATTCAGATGGCCATCACTTCTCATGCTTGCTTTGATTGCCAAAGATGGTAATAAAGCTAATATTTCATGAGCACACTGTCAAGGCACTGCTCCAAACAGCCTGCTTATATGTCACAGTTCTATCAATTAGCTGTTGTTACAATCCCTTCTTTAAAGACAGAAAGATTAACATCCCAAGGGGTGAAGTAATTTCCCCAGTGTCACAATCTAAATATGAGGAAGAGTCATGACTCAAATCCATTTGCCTTCACTGCCTGGGTTTGGTGCCCTAATCCACGATGCCTCCCACAAAGACAGCAGAGTTCACATCTTCTAGCCTCATAATTAAAACTTTACAAAGGTGATCTCCAATCTTTCCAACTTTACCTTCCAGTTTATCCCTCCCTTCTACTCTATGCTTACTGCACTGCCAAAAGGTGTCCCATTTCTCTGTATATCTTAGCTCATCACCGTATATACCTTAGAGACCCATCTCCAAATACATACTACCAGGCAGACTTGGATATTTGACCTCGGGATTGATCTCCTCCTCCAGGTAACCTTTGGTAGTTTATATCAGCACTGCAGGAATTCCTTGCCAGCTTCAAACTAGTGGTGTATAGATGCAGCCATCTCTCCTACTGGCATCTTGAAAATAAGTGTTATTCTTCACTCCCTTTGTTGTTGTTGTTATGTGCTGTTGAGTCACCTGCAACTCATAGCAACCCTGTGTACAACGGCCCTAAACCCTGCTCTATCCTGTGCCATCTCACTGTCTCTGACATACCTACCCCCATTACCCAAGTCACTGAATCAATCTATCTCATTGAGGGTCTTCCTCTTCTGTGCTGTCCCTCCACCTTTCCAAGCATGATGTCCCTCTCCAAGGACTGATTGATCCCACCATGCAACACTTCCAAAGTATGTCAGACAAAGCTTCAGAATCCTTGCCTCCAAGGAGCAGCTTGGCTTCACCCTTTCCAGGATGAACTTGACTGATCTTCTAGTAGTCCATGATATAGTCAATACTCTTCTCCAGCACCACAGTTCAAAGGCATCAATTCTACTTCTACCATCCCAACTCGTTGTCCAGCTTTCTGATGCACAGCAATAATTAAACCCCCTCAGGGATGCTTAGCCTACTGTCTGGCATGGGTCAAGCTCTCAATAGATTTTAGTAGTATAGCATGGCAGGCTTATGCATTACTGGAGTTTTCACTATTAATGCTGGTACCAGGTAGAAAGTGAGATGTTTACCTTGGTCAATACATTCCTTAAGCCCACACTCTTTAAATGTAATAGTCTACAGAATTCTATCCAAAATGAAAGAAAATTTTTCTTTCCAATCATAACAGGAGTCCGGTGTTCAACCACCATTAAATATTCAAATCACTAAAGGTCATTAAGTCTCCAGAAAGAATGCCTTCTGTTTTCTTTAGCTTCCATCACCAAACAAACTTGATAACCAACCTTGTGGTTTGTTGTTGTTATACGCTGTCAGACTCATAGCTGACCCTCCAGCAGGTTTTTAGAGAAGGTAAATCACATGGGAGGAGTCTGCCTATCTTTCTCCCAGGAAGTAGCTGGTAGATTCGAACCACTTGTTTTTAGGTTGGTAGTGCAACTCTTTATCCTCTAAGACACTCAGTCTTAGTAGAATAACAAAAATACTTAACATTTTGCAAACTTTTCATTTTTAATTTCCATTCTATGCCCAAAGCCACTCAATGTACTTAAAATCAGTTATACTGGTTACCATTGAGTGTATTTCAATTCATGACAACTCCATGGTTTCAGAGAACTCTGCTCTACAGGGCATATTTATTCATTTATTTTCTCTTTTTCCTGATTTTTCAGAACTAGATTGACAAGCCTTCCTCCTGAGGCATCTCTGAGGGGATTCTCCAACTTTTGGCTTAGGAGTTGGGTATGTTAACCATTTGTACCCCCTTAGAGACCCAGTGGAGTAGACATTACCATTAATCTGGATGAGAATAGTGAGGTTCAGAAGAATTATGTGACTTCCAAAGACCTCTTAGCTAGTGAGTGGCGAAGTAGGATGCAATCTAACGCCTACACTCTTAACCACTGAGCTGCACTGACTCTCCAGGGATGCAGCTAATAAATGCTAGTTTCCTCTCTTCCTGTCCACACTACTCGCTTAGTTGAGACACATCAGCCTTGACTTGCCACAGCTGTTAGTCAGAAACCCCCTGCTCTGTCCCTGTGTGCCTGTGTTGCTTCTGTGAAGACATACACTCACATCCTGGTCATCGTTAATCCCCTCATAAAGCTCCGCAGGAGGTGGAAGCATTGGGAACAGTCATGGTTCTTGCCCAGGCTGGGCTTCACTGGAGAGATGGGATGTAAAATCTTGGCACGTTATTGGCCATGAGTCATTGGAAAGCCACACTGTATACCAGAGAGGACGGCGGGAAACCACAGGCCCTAGATTTGCTCTTGCAGCAAAGACCTTTTGGGAGGCTGGATGATTGTGTGGTTCAGCTGCTCCCCAATGGCTGCCTCCCTGCCAGCGCTGGACTGTGTTTGTCTTGGCCAGTTGAGATGTGGAACCCTTCCTGGCTCAGTCAGAGCTGCTGAGAGGAGACAGATCCATTTCCTGAGTCTCCAAGCCCTGCGCTGACTGTGACAGTCATTTCACGCTGCTTCTTCCTGCTGTTTGGAGACATGTTTATGGGCGAGTGGGACACTGGGACTCTTAACCTAAGAACTGTTTCCCTCACTAAGCCCACAGATGGTATTTGAAGTGACTGGTTCCCCAGAGAACTATATTGTTTCTTTGGCTCATGAGGCCTTGATATTAGATGACCGCTTCCACCACAGGCCCAACCAGAGGTCGTCTAGGCTCACTTCAACATAACTCCCCTTTGAATTTATTTCTCTTGGACTCAGTCATGCTAACCATCTCAAATATTCAGTATCTATCTTTTTTTTATATTAAAAAAAACCCAAACAAACATAAGTTTCCAAACTTGTTTATCTGTTAGTATACATTGTGCTTGATAATACCCAGTGCAGAGTGAAACTCAGTCTTGGTCATTAAGAACCTCAAGGGGACTCGAATAAATATTTGCATAATTGGACAATATTGTATCAGGGTTAAGGGAGGAATTCAATGTTAAAGAGAGTCTGTGTGTGAGTCTTGTCTCTGCTTTAAATAACTAGGTAAATCTCATTATTCTCATCCATGAAACGGAGGAGCCAGCAACCCTCTCTAACAGTTGCCTGTGAAGATTAAATGAGACAATGGCATTTCAAGCCCTGAACAGTCTCTCACAAATACCTCATACCTGGAAGCCATTCTTTTTCCTCCTGTTCAGATTGCAGAAACATACACAGGACTATTTGTCTAATTTAGAAAAGTCCCTTCTTCCAAGCTGGCCAAAAGCAGACAGAATCAAGGTGGAAAAGTTTCTATCAGGCAGGCAAAATAAGAGGATTTGCTTAGAACTGAAGCAAGGGGGTTCCTGAGCTTTTTAAAGTGGTTATTAAGGCTGAATCTCCAGGCTCTTTGTAGAACGTGGTCTTAAGACCAACAACCTATTTCTTTTGGGGTCTAAGATAGAAGAAACAAAGCACCTACTTGTTCTAGCTTCCAGACCTTCCATCTGCCTCCAATAAGCGGGCCGTGAGCCTTTCTGTGTTGAGAACACACTGAGGTAGGGCCTTATTGCTCTCCTGTCACTGACCATCCAAGAATTACTTCATAGCTGGACAGAACTGCCCCACATGGGCTCCAAACGTGTTGTAGCTTCAAAGAACGCAGACCTTGCCGGCCACAACACTGTATTCTAACTTGTCACTCATAATTTTGCTTCTTCCTCTGTCCTTACCCAGAAACTCACACATTGGCTTCTCATATTGCATCCTATTCACTTTGAAAACACTAAACAATTACCACTCTGGCTCAGATGCTCTGAGAAGAGACTTGTGCTCTGTCCAGGCCAATCTGAATCCTGAGCCACAGGTACTGACTTCTGAACCTCCCATTATGTGTCTGCTTGGTACCTTATACATTTTCGCCCGAGGCTACGATCTGTTCTCATTTTCTCTAGATCTTTTCCTGTATCCCTAATAAAAGCAAGTTAATGCAGTCTAAACATTTGAATCTATAGCAGCTG
The DNA here is from genome assembly GCF_000299155.1 of Elephantulus edwardii. NCBI lineage: Eukaryota > Metazoa > Chordata > Mammalia > Macroscelidea > Macroscelididae > Elephantulus > Elephantulus edwardii. The sequence goes on along the minus strand of NW_006399863.1, from coordinate 6,410,459 downwards.
CAAGCTTACCTATTTGAAGTCTGTGGATGTTCCTTGGAGAACATATCAAAGGGCAGGGCACTTAAGTCACAAGAAGTACATAAAGAGGAGTGTGTGAGAGTGTATATGCACGCGTGTGTGTGTGTGTGTGTGTGTGTGTGTGCATGTGCGCGCGCCTTTCCAAAGAAAAAAGATCTGAGCTCAGAAACTGTATCTTCATGGTCATGATCAAGTCCAGATGTTTTCTGCTTTGTCTAGCATTTTCAGGCTCCCCAAGTCTAACAAGAGGTACCCAATGCCATAGATTTATCTTTCCTTTGAATTTCCTGACATTAATAAAGCCCAGAGTCCATTTCCAATATGAATTAAATATTGAGATATGTTTTTAGGTAACACTGTCCCATATAGAGCACAGTGATTTGGTATACTTGGAGGAAACGAACTTGTTTTCTGACATATGCACCTTTAAGGAAGTTGACTATTCCTTCCTTGTTTTCTTATCTCTTCCTCTTAGGTAATCTGTTTTTTTTTCATCCAACACATTTTTGTTAAATACCTCTTGTGGGTCAGGCAGTGAGCTATGCTTTAAAAGTATAAAAGAGGGGGTTCAAATCCACCAGATGCTCTGCTGGAGAAGGAGGGACAATGTCTTCCTGTACGGTCAGATCTGATTTGATGGTACACACAAAGAAAATAATAAAGTAAAAATTAAAAAAATAAGTATATAAGACACAACTAATAATCAATAAGGGAGCTCTGTTGACTTAGTGGTACTGCACTGCCAACACAAAGGTACGTGGTTCAAATCTACCAGCTGCTTCACATGAGAAAGATGAGTAGTTTTCTCCTGGGCAGTTTGTTGTTGTTATTTGCCGTCAAGTAGACTGTGACTCATAGTGACCCTAGGTACAACAGTCCTAAACTCTGCTCTACCCTGTGCCAATCTTATTGTTTCTGACAGACCTAACACCATTACCTCAATCACAGAATCAATCCAGTTCTTCAAGGGTCCTCCTCTCTTGTGCTGTCCCTCCACTCTCCCAAGTATGACGTACATCTCCAAGGACATGTAAAAAATATGTCAGACAAAGCTTCAGAATCCTTGCCTCCAAGGAGTAGCTTGGTCTCACCCTCTCTAGGACAAACCTGTTTATTCCCTTAGCAGTCCATGATTTATTCAATACTCTTCTCCAGCACCACAGCTCAGAGAAATCAATTTTCTTTCCATCATCTATAGTCTTTGTCCAGCTCTCTGATTCATAGCTAGTAACTGCAAAGACCATGGTCTGGATCAGGTGCACCTTAGTCTCTAGACTGACACTGTTGCTGTTCAGTATTTTGGAGAGGTCTCGAAAAGTTGACTTTCCCAATGCAACTTGTCTTTTAATTTCTTGGCTGCTGGTACCAAGAGTGTTGCTTGTGGAGCCAAGCAAACTAAAGCTGTTAACAATCTCTTTACCATCTATCATGATGTTGCCAATTGTCCCAGTGGTGAGAATCTTTGTTTTCTTGATGTTGAGCTTCAATCCATATTGAAGGCTGCAGTCTTTGACCTTCTATAGCAAGAGCTTCAGGTCCTCCTCAGTGTCAGCAAGCAGGTTTGTGTCATCTGCATATTATTGAGGAGTCTTTCTCCAATTCTGATACCACATTTCTCCGCATAGAGCCCAGCATCCCAGATAATCTGTTCTGCATATAGATTGAAAAAGTATGAAGATAGGACACATCCCTGGTGTACACCCTTCCCAATTTTGAACCATGCAGTGTTTCCTTGCTCTGTTCTGACAACTGCCTCTTAGTCCAAGTATAGGTTTGACATAAACATAATCTAGTGTTTTGGGATTCCAATTCTTCTGAGAGTCAGCCACAGTGAGTTGTGATCCACATAGCCAAACTCCCCTGGCAAGTTACTGTCTCTGAAGACACACTGGAAGGTCAACTATGATTCATTTCCAACTTAATGGCACTCAGCAACAAAGATCAAGAAGGGAGCCCTGGTGGCCTAGAGGAAAGGAGTGGAACTGCCAATTCAAAGGCACATAGTTTGTATCCAGCAGCCACTCCAAGGGATGAAAGATGGGTAAACTCCTCCCATGTAATTTACTGCCATTGAAAATTTATTGGAGGATCAAGGATAAGTTGGTTTGAACTCACTGATATCTAACAACAATAATAAAATAAAATAAAAAATCAAGCAATGTGTTGCACAGGGCATATCTGCTACCAAAGACTTCTCCAAAGTGCTAGAGAGTAAGATGTCACTTTAAAGACTAAGGTGCTTGATGAGTGGGGGAGGGGAGGGAAAAGAAAATGGGAATGATCGAGTGTGGAAAATAATGTATACAAACTTTGTAAGCAAACCAGTATAAAATAAAAATTAAAAATAAAATTACATGTAAAAAAGTAAAAACTAAGGTGCATCTGAAAGTTGGATCATGAATTTTAAAATAATGAGCAAAATTGATGTAGAAACAATTTCCCTAGGGTGGGACCTGCATCAACTTTTGTCTCACAAGATAAAAAAGGAGAGGGAACAAATGAGCAGAGAAAGGGGGGACATCAGAGACCCGAGAGCTGAGAGAGGGACACATTCTTTGGACCCTGGGCTGAAAAACTGCTAGAAGACACAAAGAAGGTGTTCTCCGAGAGCAAGCACCCTGAATTTCTAACGCCAACCTCTGAAACTTTACGATGAAACACCCATTTGTGGTATATCTTTTATAATAGCACTAAATTATTACAATTCCCATCCGATAAATATTTCCAAACTTTTCTGGTAGGCACTCTGGTGGCGGAGTGGTAAGATTCTGTGTTATAATCGCAAAGGCATGTAGTTCGAACCTACTAGTTACTCCATATGGGAAAAAGATGGGCAATCTCCTCCCACGTGATTTACTGCCTCTGAAAACCCACTGGGGGGTCAGCTATGGGTCGGTCCTGACTCAGTAGTAAGCAACAACAAGGACAACATCTTAAACAGGGGACATTCATTGGACCAGCTTCATAGGAGCATAAGGGAGATTCAGTGAGTTATAGGAGACAACTATTAAAAATATCAAAATCGGTGCTCAACCTTTAGCAATGGTGTCTCTCTGGAGACTAAGCTGCGTCTGATACAGGCCATGGTCTTCGCAATCACTTGTTATGCATCAGAGAGTTGGACAATAACCAAGGAGGATAAAAGGAGAATTGATGCCTTTGAGCTGTGGTGCTGGAGAAGAGTATTGAGAATACTGTGGACTGCTAGGAAAACAAACAGATTTGTCCTGGAAAGGGTTAAACCGGGTGGCTCCTTAGAGGCAAAGATTCTGAGGCTCCGTCTAACATACTTTGGACATGTTGTGAGGAGAGACCGGTCCTTGGAGAGGGACATCATGCTTGGGAGTGTGGAGGGACTGCACAGGAGGGGAAGGCCCTTCATGAGGTGGATTGATTCAGTGACTGGGATAATCGGGATGGGAGTGTTAGAGACAGTGCGATTGGCACAGGACAGAGCAGAGTTTAGGGCTGTTGTACACAGGGTCGCTATGAGTCGCAAGCGACTTGACGGCACATAACAACAACAACAACTAGAATGAGTGATACTGTCTGGGGAAATCTTACGGGAGAGTTGATATTCACCTTTTTAAATTATTATTAACAAAAGTTTATAGAGAAATTGAGTTTTCGTTTATTCATTGCTGTACGTTTCCCCACCCCCACCTCCTTCTCTCCCCCTTGGTCCACTCTGCAATGCCCCCTTTTTCCAGATGGTTGTCACACATACAGAATCTCATCATATGTTCCTTTCAGACAGTTCTTCCCCTCAGTCTGTTCCAATGCAATGCTCATTATCTTTGTACTCTTCCTATATTCTTCCCCAACCCCCCTACATCAGTCCTATTTCATAACAGCAATGTTGTCCAGTATTTGTCCCTTTGTTGTTATTTTATTCAGCATAATGTCTTCTAGGCTCACCCATGATGTACAGTATTTCACAAGTTCATTGTTTTTTAATGCTGTGCAATATTCTATTGTATTTTCTACCACAGTCTCCCTACCCATTCATTTGTTCCTAGGCACTTGGACTGCTTCCATCCTCTTTCTATTGTTCTTCTGGATATTGAAGAATAAGTAGCAATTTGCTAGTTAAAAAAAGAGTGCACAGGAGAAATAACAGCAAGTACGCAGCATGTTAGGCAGACTGAGTATCTACAGGGTTGGAAATGAACCTGGAGAAACAGGACAGTTCAAAATGACCTTGTATTTCATGATGGATTTTCATTATTTATGCCACGAACAATGGATTGTAGATTTGTAGCACTCCCTCCGAAAAATAGGAAGGCCTTAGATGATGGAAGAATGATAAGAAGGAAGCCATTCCTTCCTTTCTTTTTGTGTACCATCAATTTGTATCTGACTGGTACAGGAAGAAATCACCCCTCCTTCTCAAGTGGAGAATCTGATGGATTCGAACCATGGGCCTTCAAGACTGCAGAGCAACTTCTTGACACTAGGCTACCAGAGCTATTTCTCAGGAAGCCATTTCTTAATCATAAATGGGACTGTTAAGAGTTTGAATGGCATTTTCAGTTGTTTTTTCAATGACTGAGTTATATTCCAGTTTAGATCAATGTTATCTGGCAACCTTCAAGCTTCTTCCCTTCATATGCCACTGTGGACACTTTCTCTCGTGGTCTTCTCCAACATATACAACAGAGTTAAGAATTAGGAAGTCTATGAATCTCTTGAGAATTAGGGAGTTCCTCAAACATCATGGGATAGATAATAGTGAACATGATAGTTTCCAGTCTCCTGAGTCATGATTTCACCTTTTTTTAAATCAATCTATGAGCATTTTCTGTTTTTTTTTAAAAATACCAGTTTATTTACAAAATTCTAATACATTGATTTCAAGAACAGATTCTTCCAATTTCCCTCATCCCCCACCCATCAAATTTTACAACCTCATGATTAATCGCCCTCTCCCTGCACATCCTCATCCCTCTGCTTCCGTTCACCCCCCTTGGATCCTTATACTCATTCTATAATAATGATTTTATACATTATTTGTCCTCGTGCGACTAAGTTAGTTCACTCAGCATAATGCTCTCCAGTCCCTCCCAAGTTAGGCTATAATTTACAAAATCATTGCTTCTGGTGCTGCATAGTATTCCACTGTGTGAATGTACCATGATTTCTCAATCCATTAGCTTGTGGTTGGACATCTGGGCTGTTTCCATGTTCTTGCGATGGTGAATAATGCTGCCATGAACATGGTATACAAGTCTCCATTTGTGTCTCAGTTTTCATCTTCTTGGGGTATATTCCAAGCAGTGGAATAGCTGGGTCATACAGATTTTCTATGTTCAGCTTTTAGCTTTTTGAGGAAGCGCCACACTGCCTTCCAGAGTAGTTGTACCAAAGGATTTTAACTTTTAAAGATTCACCAACTATGTAGGTACTCTCTGGTTGTACTTCTCCCAAGACAGATTTGTTATTTCTCCAGGGTATAGTATATTCCTTATCCTTTGCTGTCGTCATTACTCAAAGATGTTGGTACTTCTTGTTGTTGTTGTTGTTATGTGCCATCGAGTCGCCTGTGACTCATAGCGACCCTATGTACAACAGCCCTAAACTCTGCTCTGTCCTGTGCCAATCGCACTGTATCTGACACTCCCATCCCGATTATCCCAGTCACTGAATCAATCCACCTCATAGAGGGCCTTCCTCTCCTGCGCCGTCCCTCCACTCTCCCAAGCATGGTGTCCTTCTCCAAGGACCAGTCTCTCCTCATACCATGTCCAAAGTATGTTAGACAGAGCCTCAGAATCCTTGCCTCCAAGGAGCCACCTGGTTTAATCCTTTCCAGGACAAATCTGTTTGTTTTCCTAGCAGTCCATGGTATTCTCAGTACTCTTCTCCAGCACCACAGCTCAAAGGCATCAATTCTCCTTCCGTCCTCTTTGGTCATTGTCCAACTCTCTGGTGCTTCTTAGGTCTTCCTAATTCGTTGTCCAGCTTTTATATGCAAATGTGTAACACAAGTGGTTAATATGTTCAGCTGATAACCAAACAGCTGAAAGTTCAAGTTCATACAGAGGAACCACCTTGTTTTATTATACTGTGCTCAACTTATCACACAGCCATGCAGTAGTACAGGCAAGACTTGAACCTAAGTCATTTAGCTCCATTTTTCTGTCCTCTTAACTGGAATCTTACTTTATCTCTATGCTATGCTCAGGACAATGATGACACTCCGTTGTTCACTGTCATTCGTTTTTGAGGTTGGAAGCTGTCTCAAATTCAGTTAGATCTCAAATATGGGAACAATTGAGTTATGTGGTCTGTTCAGTTACAATTCTAGAACACAGACTCCAGCTTGTCCTTCTGCAGACCAAAAGCTCACTTTGGAAGCCATCACTGGGGCTAAGCCTCTTTCCAAAGATGGGAGTGTTTATAGCAAAATTTTTCCTGCACTGTGGGCTGGCCTCTAGGTAGGAGGCCCCTGGAGAGGAAATTCATTAGCTTCAATGTTCTTCTTGGCACACTCAGGGTGGCCAGATTCCATTATTACACAGCACAGGTGAGGATGACGGGAAAGGAGGAGAAGGGGGAATGTTGGGTGTGGGAGGTAGTTTGCCTATAATGAACTGTATCAACTTCAAGCAAGGCTCCTATTTCATTTTCAGGTTCAAAGTGTGGAGGTGACATATCCTGCTTTAAACTGTGGATGGTATTTCCAAATAGTTTAAAACAGCGCTTATTATAAAAGGGTAATAAGGGTTGCTTGAAGGTAATAACACCTTATTGGCTTGAAGGTACCTCCCTAGCTTTAAAGCTTTCTTGGCATGGAGAACAAATGTTATTGGCTTTAACTCATCCCTAAATTATGCAAAGCTTGTGCCCCTCTCTTAACTGCCAAATGTTTCTGAAACCCACTCCTCCGTAAGCCTTCCGCAGCCTCTTGCTGAGCCCACACTGTAAATCTGACAGTCTGAGTCAGGTTTAGCTATCTGGCGCCGCTGTAACAGAAATAGCAAGAGTGGATATCATTATTAGCAAATACAAATGTATTTTCCCATAAATTAGAAACCTCTCTCACTGCTGTCTAGTCCAAACCAATTCATAGCTGACCCTCCACCAGGTTTCTGAGGCTGTAAATCACGTGGTAGGAAATTGCCCATCTTTCTCCCACAGAGCCACTAATGGATTCAACTCACTAGAGTTGTGCGGCCCTTGGATTAGTAGTGTAAATCCTTATAGCCTAGAACACCAGTTTGTTGCTGTTATTGTTGCTATCAATTTGGGATAACTCAGAGCGACCTCATGAATGGATCTGAAACTTGCATCCTGCACCATCCTTATCTCTGACATACATGAGTCCTATTACTGTAACCACTGTGTCAAACCATCTCATTAACACCACCAGTTTAGAAGACTTCTTGTTGTTGTTATGTGCCAGAAAGTCGCTTGTGACTCATAGCGACCCTATGTACAAGAGCCCTAAATGTCGTTCTATCCTGTGCCAACCTCACCGTCTCAAACACACTCATTCCTACCACTCCAGTCACAAAATTGATCCATCTCATCAAGGGTCTTCCTCTCCTGCGCCATCCCTCCACTCTCCCAAACATGGTCTCTCTCTTCAAGGATCAGTCCCTCCTTGCAACATGCCCAAAGTGTGTCAGATGAAGCTTTTGAATCCTTGACTCCA
>NW_006399863.1:6352326-6401974 GCF_000299155.1 Elephantulus edwardii | reverse complement strand
TTTTTTTTTAAAGACCTCCAAACATGAGCAGCCTGGAAGCAGGAGCGGCATCCACTTCTGAAATGGCTTGCCTCTGGAAACTCTATGTAGGAATAGTGCTCAGGTCTTTCATTCATAGGGTCTCTATGAGTCATCTGCGACTCGAAGGCACATAACAACAACAACAAACATGACCAAAGCCCACTTTTCAACACAGAAGAGCTTTTCTAGCACCTCTTAGGTTTGTAAACTTGGTATCTCTTGATCTTTGGAACCCAGGGAATCAACTTAAAAGGTAACTTTCTAATACCAAGCACATCTGTCTCCTCCTAATGCTGAGTTCACTACGTTATCCAAGCTCTTTGGTCTCTGACTTACAGTAAATAATTGTCCCCAGCTGTTGTGAGTTGGTTTATCCTCCAATAAAGGTCAGGATGGCTGAGTAGACATCAGAGGAAAAACTTCTAAAATTTGGTGTTTAGACTAACTTACATCTATGTTTATCTCTTTTGTGTTTGTTGTAACTAAATAGGCAAGTGTGGGTTGTGGCTTAAGCATGAGCAGGCAACCTGGATGTCACGGTTTTCTTTCTAACCCTTTAAGTTGGAATTGAGTGCAATCCTTGCCTTCATTTTTTTGTGTGTGTGTGGTTTTTTTTTTTTACTCAGTTTCCTAGAACTGTAACACACAGATCAATATTGACTGGTTTCTCTCACAAACTTCTTTGGAGTTGTTAGTGGAAACCTACTTGTCAAAGATTTATTAAATACTGGAAAGTCGTTTTCTTTACAAGACCAATGAGAGTCAATCCATCTCCATTGCCTGACAAACCATACCTAAATCTCAAGCATTCACAAACTAACTCTGCTGGAACATTCCATAAGGATATGATTATTCCACAAAGAAGTTTACCTTTAACACCATGAGGACAAAGCAGCAAAAACACCCTAGTTCCCAACAGGAAGTGGGGTCCTCTGCTGCAGGAGAATGGAGAGACGAGTGGAGGCTTCTGCCATGCACTTTTCCAGATGGGATCCCTGTGCTTGGCTCATGGTGGGGCCCACACAAGCTTTCCAGCTGTGTCCTGGAATCTCTAGAGGGAGGCCCAAAAGCAGGATGAGGCGAGAGACGTCTTCCCAAGGACAAAAATTTATTAGGCTAAAACCTAATGCAAACACAATTTCCTCTGGAAATACCAACACAAGGTGCAAAAGAGTAAGCAAAGATGGTTCCAAAGAAAATGTAGGCCATTGCCATTAATGGTTAGGGAGGAAACAAGAGAGACTAAGAAACTGTAGGCCAGAGACAAAGAAAAAGGAATATCTTAAGGTTGTTACAAATGACTTTTATAGTTCAAGTCTTCATAACTTCATGCCTAGACTACTTCTAGGGTCACCTGATAGGGTGAAGATTCACTCCCATGACCAGATCAATATGGGTATAAATTGAGAGCGTGATAAAAAGGAGAGCTTTTGGAGTCAGGCAGCATTGGGGTAACAAAGACCATTTAATTTCATTGAGCTTCAATTTAATAATTTGCTATTGTTAGTTGCTATCAAATTGTCCAGTTCATGGTAACTTCATGCATGATGGAAGAGAGTCCTGTGCTATCCCCATGGCTGGTCACAGATCAGGCTGACGGCACAATTTACGTTGACTGGTTTTTGGAAGCAGGTTATCTGTCTTTTTTTTAAGTCTGTCTTTGTCTGGAAGCTTTGCTGAAATCCGTTAAGGACCATGGCAGCATGCAAAGCCTTCAAAGACAGATGGATAGTGGGTACACATGAAGTACACTGGCCAGGAATCAAACACTGGTCCCTTGCATGGGAGGTGAGAAATCTGCTGTGGAACCACCAATGCCTTACTTCAAGCAGGGATAATGACATCGCCTACCTTTAAAGCTCTAAAGGGACCTGAAAGCACAGTTGTTTAAGTTTGGGGCTGCTAACTGAAAGATTGGTTAATCAGGGCTGAAAGAAAAGCAGTCTATGTTATGAAGATTTACATTGGTAGAAACTCTGTGGAGAAGTTCTTTACTATCCTCTAGGGTTATCATGAGTTGCAACTAACTTGAAGGACGTGGATATTGTTTGTTGTAAGAATTTTATGAATATTAAATGAGATCATTCTCATGAGGTACTTAGTACAGAGTCTGGAGCACCAGAATCCCTCAGTAAGTGAACAGTACTCACAGACTATTCCTTCTATCACCCTATTTCCCCACTGACAACTTTTTCATGACATGCGTAGCTTCAGACACACAGGTGGAGATCTTTTTACAAGCCATGACTCCAAGGTGCTTTCTACAGCACTGCTGTTTAGTGGAACCTGCTGCAATAAGGGAAATGTTCTCTACGCATGCTCTTTAATAATGGTAGCCGTCATCCACACTGAGTCTTTACAAGGTGGGTCATGTGAATAAGGAACATAACTTCAATTTTATTTCACTTAATTCACTTACATTTCAATAGTCATGTGTGGTGAGTGGCTTCTGGATTTGATGGCACAGGTTTAGACTTTTATATTCCTCTCAGAAATGCATCCACTAACCACACTGTCTTACTGTTGGTGTCAATGGTGTGATCTGTGCACTGCACAGACGCGTCCAAGTGATGGGAATGTGAGAATAGAAGTGGACCTGGTGAGTTGCTCCCTAACCTGAGTGTCCCTCGTATAGGATTTCATCTGCCAAGAGGATGGGAAGCCTTTTCCTAACAGACTCACTGTGTTTGCTTCTCAAGCATTACCTTAAGCAAGGACCACATACAAGGTGTCTTCAAGTAAGAGAGAGGTATCACTTCACAATTCTGAAGGCTACAAGTTTGGAACGAAGGTGTCAGCAGGGTTGTGCTCTCTCTAAAGGATCCTTCCCCATTACTCCCAGCTTCTAGTCAAACTAAAAATAAAGTCATTGCCATGGAGTCAGAACTGACTTAGCTGACCCTCCACTGGGTTTCTGAGGCTTAAATCTCATGGGCAATTGCCCATATTTATTCTTCAGAGCAGATGGTGTAGTTTTTGGTTTACCTATAGGTTATGGCAGGGAATTACTGATGATCCCTGGTATTCCTTCATTGTAGATGCCTTTTTCAGTCGTCTCCTGTGTGTTGGCATTGCCATCTTCCCCTTGGGTCTCTGTGTCTTTTTTTTCTTTTACAAGGACATTGCTCATACTGGGTTTGAACTTATCTTACTCTTCCAGTATGGCCTTGTGTTAAACGATAACTTCTTCAAAGATTCTATTGCTAAGCCATCATAAGAATCAGGGATTCCCATCAACAAATGAATGGATAGAGAAGCTGTGGTATATTCACACAATGGAAAACTATGCTGCATTGAAAAACAAGGAACTCATGCAATATTATTCAAGACTGGTGACCCTGGAGGACATTATGCTGAGTGAAATATCTCAGTCACAAAAGGACAAATACTGCATGGTGCCACGGTTGTAGAATGGGACTAATATCAGGGTTGGATAAGACTGAGAAAACTGGATAAATTATGTATACTGCATTGAAACAGAGGCGGGAGAAAACTGTTTAAAAGAGATATACGACTAGGTACTTCTGTCATCACAGGAGTCTAGAGCGAGGGCTACATGGTGGCGGGGACCTGGGGGAGGGTTTATAAAACAATGAAAGAATCCTTTCTTTTACTTTTCCATAATTTTTGACTCATGTACTTATAACTTGTTAGTCCAATTTGTGTCTTCTAGGTTGCAACACCCCCATGATACATCTTCAAGGATATGAACATGTACGACCAAGCACAATCAATAAGAGTGCATCTAAATTCCAAAATCAGTCTCCATAATAGTCTATGTGTTTCCTACTGCCAAAGGGGCCCTTTAGAGTAGTGAGAGAAGATCTTCACCCTGAAACCCACAGCGTCCCTTTTCAGCAGGAAGTAGCTAAGAGAATACGCCATCCCCTTTTCCTTATGAATCAGGGTGACGTCTCTCTCAGGGAGGAGTGATAGGGAATGGCAAAGGACACACCGACAAAGGAGATTAATCAGAACTGACTTTGACAAGCACTGTGGCAATTGGACAATTAAAGCAGACATTCGGATGGCGGGGAAGAAGAACAAACTGGGGAGGAGGGTGGAGAGAATGGTGCGGCAATGAAGGAGTGAAAGCCCAGAATCCCTGTGAATGTTCATTGAAACTCATAAAATTTAATAATAATAATTTAAAAAAGACTATTCTGACTCATCCATGACCCCACATGATAATGCAGAACTGCCCATAGGTTTTTCTAGCCTGTAGTCTTTACGACGGGAGAAGGATGGACAATCTCCTCCCATGTGATTACTGCCTCTGACTACCTGCCAGAGGGTTTTGACTGTATGGTACACAACAACAACAAAAACAATCTTTATGAAAGCAGATTACCACCTCTTTCTTCAGCAAAATTGTTTGATCGGCAATGTTTTGGTTAGCCAAAACTCACGGAATTCCAACTTTCAGTGGTCTTAAAGGTCCTATAAGACTTAAAACACTTGCTGAAGAGAATCAACCATTGCAGTATTCAATATGAATTTCATCTCAATGTCAATAAAGCAAATATTCTCACCACTATACCGAAAGGTAACATCATGACAGATGGAGAAGAGACTGAAACTGTCAACAACAGTTGGATCCACAATCAATACTCATGGTACCAGCAGTGAGAAAATCAGGAGACATATTGCACTGGAAAAGTCTTTAATCTGGGATCTCTCCAAATTGCTGAGGAGCAATGATGTCAGTTTGAGGACTAAGGTATGCCCGATTCAAACCACACTCTTTTCAATCACTTGTTATACATCTAAGAGCCGAACAATGAGTAAGGATGACGGAAGAAGAATTGATGCCTTTAAGCTGTGGTTAGAGGAAAGTACTAAACATCCATCCCATGGGCTGCCAAAAGAACAAACACATACGTCTTGGAGAAGGTGAAGCCAGAGTGCTCTTTGGAGGCAAGGGTAGTGAAACTTCATCTCACATACTTTCCTCAGAGAAGGACATCATACCCAGAAAGTTGGAGGGACAGAGAAGGAAAGGAAAACTTTCAGCTAGGTGGATGGACACAGTGACTGTAGCAATGGATTGGAGTATGTCAGAGATTGTGAGTCTGGAACAGGATAGGACAAGATTCAGATCTGTTGTTCATAGGGTCGCTATGAGTCATATTCAACTCAATAGCACCTGACAACATGGAACCAATACAACTTAGGATCCATAGTGGTTCTACTCTATGTCAAACTACCTTATAGGTTTTCTGAGACTGTGAATGCTTATGGAAACAGACTGCCACGTCTTTCTGCCAGGGAGTGGATGGTGAATTCAAACTGTTGATCTTAACAGTTGGTAGGGGAGCATTTAATCCATCTGCCATCCAAGCTTCTTAGGTCGTCATCTCTGGGCAAATATATTTGGAGACCTATTAAGATTTACCTCTGGAGCCTATGACACGGAGGTTTCCTAAATAAGTTGAGGATTCAATCAAGAGTAGAAAAGGGCAAAATGTAAAAGAAGGCAACAGTTCCCTGTCTGGTAGCAATCTGTTTTCTGGGAAGTGAGATAACTTTCTAACTCACCCAAGCACCACTTCATTCATCCCTTCATTCACTCAACAAATATTTATTGGGTACACACTGCACCAGTCCTGTGAAAGCTGACTGAGGCACCTCAAAAATTTTTCAAATACCACTGCACATATTTTTCATTCACTTGCTACATATGAAGGCAAGGAGCCATAGAGAGAGACAGATGTATCCACGTGGCACGTTTTTATAAAGCCATGCTCCTAACACTCAGTTCTCACATTCAGATCTCCATAAATCTGGATTCCATGGGGACCAGCTCAGGGTATCATTCTGGGCCATTGTCAAGGAGGATTTACGATGGCTGTTTGCATGACCCAACCATATGCTTTGGCTGGGGGAAAACGCTGGTTAGTTCACTTTGACGTATTATCGATGACAAAGAAAGTTACACTGCACCACAGGAAAAAATCAACATGAAAACACTCCCCCATTTATCAGTGAACTGACTGGAGAAATAATGACTGTCTTGGTAAAATCAAGAGATGATTAAAAATAATTAATAGATACTACATAAAAGACATAACAATCTGAGGATCTGGAAGCCAGCTGTAGTAACATTTCTGAAGAAGAAGGTATATTTTATTGGCTCCCTGACTCACATGCCTTTAGTCTCATAGCAAAAGCCCAAGTGAGACAGACCTGGCTTCTGAGAAATGCCAGTTTTCTCTTCTGCTATCCTTTCAGCACAGAGCCCACATTTTGGGAAATGGAGTCTGAGTTTCCAAGCCAATGTGCTTGACCCCAGAAATCTGAGTGTCCTTCCTGATGAGCGGAGACAAGGTAGCCCTTTATCTCCATAGACACACTGATTGCTCAAATTCTAGAATAGAGCAAAGAAAGAAGGAAAAATCCACTGAACCCTCCTTTCCTTGTCTGTAAAATAGAGGCATCAATTCTATATATCAGTGTATATGAAGATTACATGAAATTATTCACCTGTATGTGTGAATAAAAATATAAATACACACACACACACACACACAAAAACGCACTCAAAACAATGACAACCCACAAACAAAACTCACTACTATCAACTCTAGTCTGGCGTGGTGATCCACCATCAGATGCCCAAGTCTGTAAAACTTCATGAGAGGAGAATGCCTTCTTTCTCCCAGGGAGAGGCTGGTGGATTTGAACTGTTGTCCTTTTGGCTAACACCTCATCACATTAACAGTTTGCATCATCCAAAGACTCTCTGTACAGAAGATAACAGCCAGGCACCTCATGACAAAAAGGGATGACTACAAAAGAAAAGCAGGAGGGTATTTTGGAGGTCAAGGAACTGTTCTATGTCTTAACAGTTGTTTACACAACTCTATGCTTTTGTCAATGCTCATAGGCCTGCATATTAAGAACAGTACATTTTAACTTATATACATTGTAAATCATAAATAAAATTCAGGCACACAATTTGCCTTAATGAAGCCTAATGTCAAGCTGTGGTGGCCTAGGAGTAAGAGGCTGCGCTGCAATTTCAAAGGCACGTGGTTTGAATCTACCAGTTGCTCTGCGGGAGAAGGATGGGCAATTTCTTCCCACATGATTTAGTGCATCTTTCCCACTGGGGTGGGTGTCAGCTAATGGATCAGTTCTTACTTGACCACAGCCACAACAACAGCAAGTGTCAAACTCCATGCTCATAATAACCTTTCAGGAAGTCATAATGTGCAGAGACAAACATAAAATGTTCACTTCCTTACTTCCACAAAAGCTCTTTTGAGACATCTGTGCAGACACACATATCACATTGGCCATGCACGTTCCTTTACCTTCTACATATCCTGGTCCTCTGCCTGAGACAATCTTCTCCCCCTTCTCTCTGGGTGGTGAGTGCATCTTCACCCCTTAGATCTCAGCTCAGCCATTTCCTCCAGGAGCTCAACAACCTCACTACCACCAAGTCAGAACAGATTCATAGATGAGCCTCCATTGAGTTTCAGAGACTGTAAATTACACCAGAGAAGATTGACCATCCTTCTCCCACACAAGCCAATAGTGGATTCAAACTATCAGAAAGGCTCAAACTTTGTATCAGCAGCTCTACTTCCTTTGGGCTATGTCAGTGCCCAGGTTTCAGGGATGCTCTTCAGAAACCCCTCATTTAAGTTTCCCATGTGCCTACCTCATAAATTGTGAGCTAGGTAGGGTTGGAATTCTTTTTTTCTTAATGCTATAGTATTCCAACATCTGACATAGTGCCTGTGGCATCAAACATTGTTGTTATCTAAAGAGGAGAAAATGGAACAGAGGGTCATAGAGCCATGAGTGTCTCTCTGAAAGAGCCAGAGGAATTGAGAATAACAGCCCCTCACCATCTCAGAGCAGAAAGCAGATAAAGAGCCTATATCCCAGTCCCCTGGTACCTCTAGAGCCTTTCCAGCAGCAAGAGGTTCATTTTTTCATTATGGACTCACAGTTGTAGTAGTGAGAATGGGATTTATTAGGGAAGTAAATTGGAGAGTTGGGGGGCAGGGGGAGCAAAGCACAATTTTTTCAATTAGTCCAGGCTCTGGTGTCAGTTCAGCAGTCAAATCCAAATCATCCAGCAAAGTTTGTCCCAGAGCACTTATAAGTCAGCTTCTCCTTCAAGGATTCGACAAGAACAATAAAATCTTTTTTAACTATGGCCAGAAAAAATGCAAGAAGTCTGAGGTCACACACCATGCTACAGTTTCTCCACACAATGTCCCAGTCCCTCCAACACTATCACCAAGGTCTTCCCAACAGGGTCTGCTCCAGTATCCCTCAAGTTTTGCTGCCACAAGTCTTGCTCATCTCAAATCTTGCTGCCCAGTGTGTGAAGCACTCTTTCTCTTAACCTCGTTCTACAGCTACGTGGAAGCCCATGTGTCTGCAATTAAAGTAGCTGGAGACTAGATGGGGCTAACCGTAATGGCTAAATAAGCCAGGCTTTACGATAACACCACAATTATACACTGTTGAGTTGGAACTGATCTCTAGTGAGTTTTCAGAGGCAGAAAATCACCAGGGAGGAGATGGCCCATATATCTCCCATTGAACAGCTGCAAGTCTTTTTCCCCATACCACTGAGCCCCCAGAGCTCCCATAATGCAGAGCATGGAAATATTTGTTGGATGGGTGGATGGATGTGTTGGTAGATGAAAGATGATGTAAAAATTGTTTTTTATTAAATTATGTCCTCTCCCCAAATGTGTTATAAATCCTATTCTCTATGTTTGTGGATATAATCTGGCTTGCAAATGGACTATCTCTGCTATGTTGATGAGGTAGGATTATTGAAGAGTGTATGTTGAATCCATTTCTTTTGCAAATAAGAGATTAAACAAGCAAGGGAAAGCAGAGATGGAGGGAAATGTCAAGCCATATGATAAAGACCCAGTAGCAGACACTCAGAAGAAAAAGGACCTTCCTCCAGAGTCCGCACAGTCTTCCTCTAGAGCTAGCACCCTGGATTTGAGCTTCTAGCCTCCTAAACTCTAAAAAAATAAATTTGTCTTTTGTTACCACCACCCACTTGTAGTATTTCTGTGATAGCAGCACTGGGCAGCTAAGCCAAAAGTGAAGAATAAATAAGGCCCATTTTCACATCTAAACTTAGTTCTTTTCCTTGACAAGAAACAGAAGCCAACATGAGCAAGCTAGCCAAAACAGAATATAAAGATAGGCTATTGGAAACAGCTCTGCAACTTAAAATTCATTGGGTTACATGGCCTACTAGAGCCAGCAACTGGAAGGAAACCCAGGTAAATTTTTTTCTTCCTAGAATCTCATTTTTCTTTGCAAATCAACTTCATTCTTCTCCTTGTTATATATGCATGTGCTGAAATAAGATTGCCCAATAATCTCTGAGCGTTCTCCTTTTTCTGAAAGGAAATAGTCCAGACTAATAGGCCATCTAAGGAGCTTTGATGGAGTAGTGCATACTGCATCAGATGGTCAATCAAGAGGTCAGTGGTTTGAATGAACCAGCTGCTCCATGGGAGAAAGATGGGAAATTTTCTTCCATAAAGATTTATAGCTTCAGAAACCAAACAGATGGTCATTGTAAGGTGACATGGACTCAAAACCAGAGGTTTTATTTTAAAACTTTTATTCAATAGGCCATCTATAAATCTCAGTGCTGCAGTCCTGGGGAGAGAAACCCAATTGCTTCAGTTTGGGCTGAGTCTCTATCTTAGTCACCTCTGGCTAGGAGTATAGGGAGGCATAGTACACATGTGGCCAACAGGAATGACCCAATACTTACGGAAAGAATTTTGTCGTGGGTAATCAGATGCCACCCCAATTCATCACCACCACTTGATAAACCTTATGATACACATTTGCTGATTCAAGACATTATACATGGCACCTGTGACTGACTTTTTTTAAAATTAAAAAAAATAAATTATTTTATATTGGTTTGCTTACAAAGTTTGTATACATTGTGTTCATATACATAATCATTCCCATTGATTATATTTTATAAAATTGATCAACATTGAACTATGATCACCATTCAGGATAATGCTCTCCAGTCCCTCCCAAGTTATGCAGTAATTTTTTGAAATCATTGCTCTTCTTGAGGGCTGTATAATATTCCATTGTGTGAATGTACCACAATTTCTCAATACATCTGATTGTTATTGGACACCTGGGCTGTTTCCATGTTCTTGCAATGGTGAGTAATGCTGCTACAAACATTGGTGTACAAATCTCCATTTGTGTCTCAGTTCTAATTTTCTCAGGTATACTCCAAGAGATTTGATGCCTTTGAGCTGTGGTGCTGGAGAAGAGTGTTGAATATACCACGGATGGCTAGGAGAACAAACAGCTTTGTCCTGGAGAAGGTGAAGCTGGAATGCTCCTTGGAGTCAAGGATTCTGAAGCTTCGTCTGACATACTTTGGGCATGTTGCAAGGAGGGACCGGTCCTTGGAGACGGACATCATGTTTGGCAGAGTGGAGGGACAGTGAAGGAGAGGAAGACCTTCAATGAGATGGATCAATTCTGTGACTGGAGTGGTGGAAATGAATGTGTTTGAGATGGCTATGTTGGCACAGGATAGAACGGCATTTAGGGCTCTTGTACATAGGGTCGCTGTGAGTCACAAGCGACTCGGTGGCACATAACAACAACAACAACATACTCCAAGCAGTGGAATAGCTGGGTCATTTAGAATATCTATGTTCAGTTTTTTGAGGAAATGTCACACTACCTTCAAGAGTAGTTGTGCCATTTTACAATCCCCCCAACAGTGTATGAGAGTTCCCATCTCTCCACATCCTCTCCAATATATAATACTTGCTGTCCTGTTAAACTTTGCCACTGCTATTGGGATGAGATGGTATCTCATTGTGGTTTTGATTTGCATCTCTCTTACTGCCAGTGATTTTTAGCATTTTTTTCATGTGTCTGTTAATCATTTGAATATCTCCTTTTGTGAAAAATCTTTCCATGTCTTTTACCCATTTTGTAATTGTGTTATAAGTCTATTTCTATTTCTTGCGGAGACCATGTAGTATGCTGTAAGGTTTTGTTATGAGATCCTTGTATGAGACTGTATTGCCAAATGGGGTTTTTTTCCTAGTCAGTAGATTTTTTTTTCAACCCTGTTGGGAAAATATTTTAATGTGCACAGGGATTTATCTTTAGAAGGCCCCATTCATCAATTTTATCCTCTCCTGGTTAAGTATTTCTCGCTGTATTTGTGTGACTGATTTTCAACTAATAGAATTTATCAAAGGTGACACAATGCCCATGGTTCTGGCTGGGTACATAATTACATTATGTAAGATTCTAGCATCCATCTTGCTGGAAACTCTCCTTTCTTTGTTTGATGAAGGAAGGAGGTGGTCATGTTTACAAACCCTATGTAGTAAGGCGCTGAGGATGACCTCTGCTCAACGGCCATCAAGAAAACTAATTTCTAGCCTGACAGCTGTAAGAAATGTAATGATGACAACAGTCCAAGTGAGATAGGTAACAGATCGTTCTCAAGTTGAGCCCTACCTGAGACCTCCTGCCAGTAACAACTTGATTGTAGTGTGGTCAAACCTTAAACAGAGGATCTTGCTAAGCCATGCCTGACTCCTGATCCAGTGAGATGGAGATAATAAATGTGTGCTGCTTTAAGCCATTCTATCTAAGGTAAGAATATTGAATAGCAACTGGAAAAACTAATAAAAGACACACAAGATTCTTCAGTTTCAGAAATGTAGTAAAAAAGCTTTATGAATTTGTTTTCTGCAATGTTTCATGTGCTTTCATGTGACACATCTAAAAAAGCACAGCCAATGAAAGAAACAATTTTTTCATTTATGTTCACTGTGCTTTACACAATCTTTCATTTATATTGCATTTCATACAATTATTCATACACACAGAATTCCATAGAATGAATTACCAATGATCTATGCCTCTTATTACCTTGTCTTCTCGTGTCCTCATTGAATCTTTCCTATTACTTCACCAATCCATCCACCCAACAAACTGTGTTATCCTAATGATTTTAATTCCTCCTTCCTTTTCATCCTTTCCCCCCTTTATAAACAACAGAATACTATGCATCACTGAGGAACAATGATTTTGTAAAATATTATGTAACATAGGAGAGTCTAGAGAACATTATGCTGAGTGTCTCATAAGGACAAATACTGCATAAGACCATTGTTGTAAAAATAGGAGAACTAGTAGGATGTGTATAAATGTACATTTTCTTTTTTTTAAGGACTTTATCAAGAAAATAGTCAACCTTTTAAAAAAAACCCAAAATTGGAAATCATATACCTGATAAGAATTTAATATCAATAGAACATACACTCAACATGGAACATACTCCAAATAAAAAAAGACAAAGAATCCAATCAAATGAACAAAGCATTTGAACAGATACTATAAATGGTCTATAAGTTTGTGAAAAGATATTCAATATTATTTGGCTGGTTTTAGAAGATGTTGCACTAGGGACATCATAACCAAGAGAACATGCAGCATTTGCTGCAGAAAGTCAAGGACTATAGTCTTCAATATGGACTGAAGCTCAACATCAAGAAAACAAGGATTCTCAACACTGGACCAACTAGCACCTTCATGATGGACAGAGAAGAAATTGAGATTGTTGATAACTTCAGCTTGCTTGGTTCCCCAATCAATATTCCTAGCACCAGCAGTCAGGAAATTAATACACGAATTGCATTGGGGAAAGTTGGCTGTCAGGGACCTCTCCAGAGTATTGAGGATCAATGATGTCAATCTGGAGACTAAGGTGCACCTGATCCAGGCCATGGTCTCTGTAACGACTTACTATGTATCCAAGAGCTGGACAATAACTGAGGATGAGAGAAGAAGGATTGAAGGATCAATTCCTTTGAGTTGTAGTGCTGGAGAAGAATGCTGAACATACCATGGACTGCCAGAGTAACAAACCAATCTCCAGTCCCTGAGTCAATCTATCTGTTCTGGGTCTTCTCCTCCTGTGCTGTCCCTCCACCCTTCCAAGCAGAATGTCCCTCTCCAAGGACTGGTCCCTCCTAGCCATGTGCCCAAAGTATGTTAGATGGAGCTTCAAAATTCCTGCCTCAAATGAGCAGCCTGGTTTCATTCTCTCCAGGACAAGTCATGATGGAATGGCCCTGTTGTGGGGTAGAATTGGAACTAGTAGCTGGTTTTCTTACTTTTATTTTAATAATGCATTTTGGAAAGAATATTGATCTGATTCTTACTTTCCCAACTCCAAAAGTGGTACAGATTAACCAATAAACCATCTCAGATTAAATGAAAAATTACTTTAAATATATATTTCATAATCCACAAATTTAGATTACACAAGATAGAAGGCAAGAGGTGCTAAACCAAAACTGACATCTTTGTGTATCTTTGACCTACAGGTTGATGTCAGAAAAGAGCCAAATTTACAACATTACTTAGGTAAAATTTTCTGAGTAGGCCAATTTTGTTTCCATTGAGTACGACTTTGGTGGTGCTCTTATTTGCTTATAAATAATTGATAAATATCATCTACTCATAGATTAATATGAAAACTACCATTTTCAGTAAATCTGAGTGTTTGATTTTGATGCAACATGTTATTTGTTCAGATTCTGAGGCCAAGTATATATTTATGTAACTTCTGCTCTTTGAAGTAAAGGCCATAACAAACAAGATGGCCTGAGGAAGCTTCAAAGTACTGCTTTTATTCATACTTCCTGTGTTTCTGTGTAGAAGGAAAAGACATAACTTTGCAGACAATTTGTGCTGTGTAAAACATAAAATGTTACATGATTATAGAAAAAGTGCAAATGAAAACAAAAATGAATGAAGAGTCTATTTCCTCAGTCTGACATAGATGCCATGCTGTGTTCTTAGTCAATGAATGTTTTAATCAGTGTCTTAAATGATAGAGCTTCATTCTTTTGTAGACAGGACTCACAGACTGCCTAAAGTCAGAGCTAACTAAACAACATTACACGCTGCCATGTTTACTTATATTCTTATGACATAACCTACAACGATTCAGCCATATGAAATAAGAGTATAAGGGCATCGATGAGATACTGTATTTTACAGCTGCACACAGGAGACCTTTTTGTGATAAAACTAATGGGTTTCTGGTTTGGTTTTTTTTTTTAATTTCACCTTCTTGTACATAAAACGAGCAGAATGAAAATATGAAATCCTTCCTAAGCTTGTGTACTTGAGGCATTGTTTTGTTTCATTGCATTATTAAATACTATTTCTTTACATCTTTGATTGAGAAATTATGGTACATTCACATGATGGGAGTACTACACAAGATGCAGGAGTAATGAATTTTGCTAAGTGAACTAACTCAGTCCCGTAAGAACAAATACTGTATAAGACCATTATTGTAAAAATAAATAAGTAGTAAAATGTATATAAGATAAGGATCTAAGGTGGGGGGAGGGGAGCAGAGGAGTTGTGACTGGTGGAGGGAGTGTAATTAGGGGGTTGCATGGTTTGATGTATGGAGGGGAGGTGGACTAGGGAGATGGGGGAGATCCAGTGTGAGGGCAATGTATTCAAACTTTGTAGGTAAACCAGTGTCAAAAACCAAAAACCTATTTTTAGTCTCTGAGGGGAAAAGCTATGAGCATGTCCTTTTTCTTTCAGAAAGGAAAGAATTGAGCATTTTAACAAACATTCTGATAAAGCTCAATATTTCTTCTCAAGAAACAAAACAAAAATGCAGTCATGTAGATTCCAATTCATAGCGCCCCCCCCCCCCCAATCTGGTTTCTGAGGCTGGAAATCTTGACGGGAGGGTGACTTTTCTCAAAGAGTGGCTAGTGGAATTGAACTTCCAGGGACTGCTGCCCTCAGAGACTGCAGCAGTACAACACACTACTGACAATTAAACAGTGCATGACATGGATAGATCTAAAGGATACTATGCTAAGTGAAACAAGTCAGTCACTAAAGGACTCTCATGGTGAAAGCTAAGGAAAGGTTTATACACAGAATTATTCTTGGATGAACTGGGGCGGGGGCTAGAGAAAATAGTGCAACAATGAATGAATGGAAATTAAAAAAAAAGAATTATTCTTGGGTCGCTATCAGGAGTGGGGAGAGAGGCCGAGGGGAATATGGAGTAAAAATTAATACACAGATGGTATTGATGAAGGTTAAGGCAATATAAAATAAGACGTAGATATCATAACTAATTAAATTATTAATAAAAAATTATGGCTAACATTGAGAAGAATGGGAATCTGGGAACACTTGAGTTCATGCAAAACCAAAAACTGTTATCTGAACAGAGAAAGGGAACACTGCATGACTTAAAATCAAGAAAGGTTTGTGGCGGGCTGTGTCCTTTCTCTGTATCTAGTCAATCTATATGCTGAGAAAATCGTTTCAGAGGCTGGACTTTACGAAGAAGAATATGGCAACAGGATCAGAGGAAGACCTGCCTCATGCTGTTGACACAATCTTGCTTGTGGAGCTTGAAGAAGACTTGAAACACTTGTTGAAGAATATCAAAGGCTTCAATATGAATTACATCTCAACCTCAAGAAGATGAAACTCCTCCCCACCGGGCCAATAAGCAGCATCATGGTAGACCGAGAAAAGATTGAAGTTGTCAGTGATTTCTTCATGCTTGAATCCACCAACAACACCTTTGGCAGGAGCAGTCAAGAAATCAAAAGATTTGCATTGGGCAAATCTGCTGTCAACGACCTTGTCATTAAGGACCTTGAGTTAAGGATCAATGATGTCACTTTAAAGACTAAGGCCCACCTGGTGCATCTAAGCAATGGTCTTTTCAATGACTTATTTGCATTTGAAAGCAGCATGATGACTAAGGATGACAGAAAAATCAACACTTTTGAGTTGTGGTGTGGGAGAAGAGTACTCAATATCCCACTGACTACCAAAGACTGGGGAGTTCTAGTAGCTTCGTGTTGTTACTAAGTACTATTGAGGTGAAACTGACTCATAGCTGACCCTCTAGCATGTTCTATAAAACTGTGACCCTGCTGAGCATTCTTATCACCAGGGCTTGTCTCTGAGCTTTTTCCTACCCAGAATCCCAGAGCAGAATTGCTTTCCTCTGCCTCAGAAGAAATATTTCTACTTACTATTCTTTCTCATGCTGTAGTTTTAAAAGCCATCAAACCTTTGACATGAGGGGGAAACCTCTCCTGACTCAAGCGATCCAGAAGACTGGCCGTATCAAAACATATTGAGAGGACAAAAATGGCACCAAGAACAAATTATGTGACATCATATGAGAATATAACTAGGGGGTGTAGATGGTTTAATTTGAGGGTTCATCTTTCCTGAAACTTACTTTTCTATGCTATCTAAGTATCTAAGGGCAACCCACACGATTTTCTAAGGCCCCTTCCAGCATCCCCATCACTGAACCTAAAATCTATTTTGTTCTTCTTTCCGCACAATTAAATGTATGATGTGGGAGCAGAATGAATGGTTCTTGGGCTTATTCCCATTTCTTTTAAGACATATCCTGTACTCTCCTGGAAGGTAAGGATAAATCCTCATTTCTCTCAAAATCCACAATGCCTGGTACACAGCAAACATCTGACATATTCGAAACTATTTTGAGAGAGCACATTTTTTTTCCTATAATTATATCTTATTAATTTTCATAAACATTTACAGAGATTTTGGGCTTCCACTCATTCATTGTTGCACTATTCTCTCTACCCTCCTCCCAGTTTGTTCTTGTCCAAATGCCACAGTGCTTGTCAAAGCCAGTTCGAGCACATTTTGACCACTACTTCCACCAGAAAAAGAAAGCTCATTACAAACTTGGGAAATACAGAGAGGATTAAAGATTTAGTATTTTAAACAGGAGAATTTAAACAATTAACATAGGTCTTTATGTCCTGAAACAGACAGATCTGCAAGACATAGTCTCGAAGCAGCAGCAGCAGCAGCAGCAATACACCACTTCTTTCAACAAGATGCTGCATATATGGCTTACGAGAAAAACAACATCAAACAGTTTGTTTTTATGAGTGTGTGTCTCTGAAAGCAAATGCACAGGAGAAAAAAAGACAAATGTAAAGGCTATGAAGTGTGTTGACAACCACAGTCTAGCAAGGGAGCTAAGATGGGAAAATGAGCAGAGGAGGGGGCTCTAACATTATCAGAAATATTTGTATTTTGAGTAACAGGAATTTATTGATTCAGCACTTGTATTTTGTTGGGGTTTTTAATTAATTGAGATTTTAACGAAAGTTTATAGAGAACTTGGATTTCCATTCATTCATTGTTGCACATTTTCCTCCCTACCCACCACTCCCCAGTTTGCTTTTCTCTTTGAAAATAAAATTCTTTCATTGTTGCACAATTTCCTCCCACCCGCCACCTCCAGTCCTTTGCTATGCAGCTCTTATTCTGGACTCTTGTCATGAAAATAATACCAAATCATATATTCCTTTTAAACAGTTCTTTTCCTCGTCTGTTTCAATGCAGTATACATTATTTATCCCCTCTTTTTTTAGATTTTCCCCCAACTCCAATGTCAGTCCCACTTTACAACACTGGCACTATGCAGTATTTGTCCTTTTGTGCCTGAGATATTTCACTCAGCATAATGTCTTCCAGGTTCACCCATTTTTGTATAATATTTTATGAGTTCCTTGTTTTTCAGTGCTGCATAGTATTCCATTGTGTGAATATCTCACAGCTTCCCTATTTATTTGTTTGCTCGTGGGCACTTGGGTTATTTCCAACTCTTTGCTACTGTGAACAATGCAGCAATAAATAGAAGTGTGCATATAATCACTTGTGTTTTTAAAAGTAAGAATTTTAACAAATTTAAATCATCACTGAAATTTAGAGAAGGAAAAAAGTTAATTTTATTTTATAGTGTTTTAAAGCTGCAAAGGAGAGAACTTAATACTTTCACAGTATAAAAAAAAATACCCAACAAAAACCCAGATGGTAGTAGCATTTTTGTTACTTCTCAGTCAGCTATTTTTATGTGTATTATAGAAAGCACTGGTGTACACCTTTACAGGTTATTAAAAATTATTCTTTACTTTCTCTGTCATTTAAATGTGTGGATCAATAGGAAGGCTCTCTGCTGGTCAGTTACCAACGAGCTCTCTCCTTGGTTGGCATTTTCCCAAACCCTCAATTACAAAGAGGCATGTATAGGACTGTGTTACTGTTGAAGCACCATTTATAGAAAGCATTAAAAACAATATTTTTTTCAAAAAATTGACACTCCAGCTTTCTTAGCAATGGTGAAAAGCAAAATGTTTGAAATATTCATTCTCTTTTAAGAATTCTTTGTCTTCTCTACTTCTGCAAACATAAATAATTCCTATATAAAGTTGCAAGAAGCTGCGTTGCAATCCTGAAGGCCAGAGAAGGATGGGCAATCTCCTCCCATGGGATTAACTGCCTCTGAAAAACCTGCTGGAGGGTCAGCCCTGCTTTGGTTCCAACCCCATGGTACACAACAGCAACAGCAATAGAAGCTAAGGGAGCCCTGGTGGTGTAATCTAGAAGGAGTTGCACTGTTTACTTGCAAAGGCCACACTTCTCTGACGGTTTAAATCCACCAACACTTCCTTGAGATGGGCCATCTCTTCCCAAGTGATTTTCAGACAGAGAAACTCAACGGAGGTTCAGCTACGAGTTGGATCTGACTGGATGGCAGTGAGTGAGCGGTACAAAGAGAGAACAGAAATGTGTTTCTCTATCTTCTTAAGTACTTGATCTATTTTAAAGTTCTTGAGGTTTTTCTTCCCCTTACTCATTGCCCCCCTTCCAAAACATTCACCAAAAAGAGTATATATCCTTCATGCTGGGATGTCTTTATTATCAATTTCCCGCCAACTTGTGCTTGTCTCTGTAGAATAGAAGCATAGATTTAACTTGACATGTTTGGAAATACTTTCTTTTTGAAGTATAAAAGCCCCCAAACCAAATCCACTGCTGTTGAATCGATTCCAAGAAATGGGAATCTTCCATCAGGAATCCCAGGCTGTAAATTACTATGAAAGGAGATTCCCTTCTCCGTCTCCCAGGGAGCAACTAGTGGATTCGAACTGCTGTCTTTTTAGATAGCTGTTACTAGGGTTTCTTGGTCATTTAATCAGAAGAATATCTAGCTTAATTTTTGAAAATATTAAAGCATGGCTTGAGTAGTTATAGAGTGGATGAGATGCCACTAGGGATTATAACCCTGAAAGAAGTTATTCCTCAAAGTTTCAAAACAACTACCATAACTGAAAATGAAACTAGAATTTTCCATTTTGAAAAATGACAATCTGCACATTTTTAATATATTTTATTAGGTTAAACCCACTTAAAAATAAAATGCACTATCTGAAGCCTTTGCTGGGATGATAGGAGATGAAGTTTTCTGCACGAAATGGAAATGTTTTAATAAGCCTTTTAAAGAAAGCAGTAAAAATAAAATACACAGCCTCAGTTGACTTCATCTTTGTATAAAGTACTGTGGCTCTTCTTTCAAAAGTGCCTGTGGATTCTCATCTCATTCACATGCTAACAATCCCCTGACATTTTGGTAAATGTAAACAAAATATAGTGACAAAACGAATGTGCTTTGGTGAATATTATATCCTGGTAATGTTACCCTTCTATCGGTCTACAGTTTCTGTCACCAGGCTTGCTTGGATCATTTCACTGCATTCTTTTCTATACATGAATGTGTTCATTTCTCACAAATGAAAAGTCCTGAGTACTTACATTTTTCTCAATTTTTTTGTACAGAACATTGGTGCCCTTACCATGTAATGGTTAAGCATTCAAACTGTTAATAAAAACGTTGTGTCTCAAACCATCAGGTGCTCAAAAGACCTGCCTATCTGTCCCTATTAAAACAAGCTTGGAAGCAGGAGGGGCTTCCACTTCTGAAATAGGTTCCCTCCAGAAACTCTATGACCTTGTAGAAATGATGAAAGTTATACAAGTGTTCAGGTGTTCTGTTCATAGGGTCGCTGTGAGTCATCTACAACTTGATGGCACTTAACAACAACAACAACTTTAACAACAACCTTTTTTCCTATTAAGATTTCAACTTACAAAGCTCTGTGGGGCCTAAAAGGCTGCTGTGAATCACAATCTGCTTAAGGGCACTCAACAACAACAATAATGTGCAAAATACAAGGGGTCCTGAGTTGTGCCATAGTTAAGCCCTCCAGGGACTAACAATAGGTTCACAGTTCAAGCCCACCTGGAGAATTTCAGGGAGAAGAGAGTTGGTGATCTTCTTACATAGAGATTGCAGTCTTGGAAATCCTACAGAGCAGTTATACTCTGTCCTGTAAAGTCCCCACAAGTTGGAATCAGCTCAAGCCACAGAATGCCAGCAATGTGCAAACTGAAAGCATGGATGACTTTCTCCATCTGCAATCAAACTCATATTTCATTGTCAACTTTTTATGCTTCATCATATCTAGAAGCTTTTGTCTGTCGAAGTGGAAGTTCACTTTGGCCATGTAAATTATTGTTAGCAAGGTCTCTCACAAACACAAAAAGTAGAAAGGCACTTCGGACCCGGGTGTCTCAGTTACATCTGCATCTTACATTTTAAATGGGTATAATCTTGTGGCTCAAGAAAGCAAAAGGAAAAACCAGCTTCTTATATGCTCCTTGAGCTCTGTTTGGTGGTGTCCACCACCTCCCCCAGTCTCCAAAGAGATAACATACTATTACCGCCATGAAATATTGCCATTTTATTTTGACAGTCTTATTTTGGGCTGAAGCTGTGGAGGAAGTGGAAAATTTTAAACATTTTAACCCAGCGGATTAAGGAGATCGTCTCTTTGCTTTCTTTGTGTGGGATGAAAAATCAGCTATTACTCGTGTCCAACCTCCTGCTCCCCCGGCCCAGCCAGCACGCCGGGCTCCAGGCTGCACACATGGACAGCCAGACCTTGATCTCTTTGCTGGTAGACTGTGTAATCGCCCCAAGTTAGAAGTGGAAAATGGGAGCCTCCGATCATACGCTCATAAAAGGCAATTTCAGTGTCAGCGTGGTGGACTTGAATAAATATAGAAAGGATTTATTATGAAGTTCTGGAGGGACGCTGGCACCGGCAGCACACTGCTGGGCAACACAGATCGCCAAAACCCAGGAACGACTACAAACGCTGACCCACCATGTTCCCAGTGACAATAACACGAGCGGCTTTCTGATTGGCTGGCATGGCCACAAAAGGCCTACGCTGGCATGTTTAGGGACATAAATGATAGATCTGCTGCTGGGAGTTTATAATTATTTAATCAAACGCAGACTGGAGGACCTGGAGGGACATCATGTGTCTTCCCAGAGTGGAAAAAGGACAGAGCTCAAATCCCAACCCACTCCGAGGGGACCAAGAGAAGCCAGGGCTGACCCTGGTGAAGGTCCCCTGACAGGGATGTGTCATTCCCCCTAGTCTGGACTGACAGAGAGTGAGGCCTAAGCCATCCTATCTAGGTGCTTGCTGATGGAAGCAGAATCAATTCTATTTCCTTTCATGATATGCAACTAATGCCCAGCTCTGTAAAGGAAAGCCTTCATTTAACTTTTTCTCTATAATACACACACACACATTTGTGAAGGATCTGTGGCACTGTTTACTTTATATATACATAGTTTTAAACCCTGGAAGAATAAAAAGCTCCAAGCTCCATCCCAATCAACCCTACATCTTACACTGGGCCAAATAAGATAATAGGCAAGTTGTGATAATGGTAAATCTTTAAGTGCTGGCTGTTCCCAAGACCAGCGGCTGGGATACAAGCTGGCAGCTGTCTTCAAATTGACAGTTAATTCTATTGTGAAAGAAATGAAACGGGAGGACAGCGTGCTTCCACAGACAATGGCTGTGTTGTGGCGAACAGAGCAAATTAGTGAATGGAGTAAGCATTACCTTTCATTCTTAGTCCTCAAGTCTCTAAATAAGGTACTCTCTTGGATTTAGTTGCAACATGTAAATTTCATTTTCTACTTTTAAGTGCCAGGACATGAATGCATGCACTGATGATGCCTGGAGACCGTATCTGTTGTTCTTATTGTGGGGAGAGAGTCAGGATTTAAAAAAACAAAAGACCAACAACAACAAAAAAAACCCCAAAAAATAAAAAAACTTAAATGATATTAAGTTAAAGGAAACTGACATTTAGGAAAACAAATTCCACGTGGTTTTGATATAATGAGCCAAACTGTTAATTCCCAAAGCTTTTCCCAGTAAAAATCTTTCCATCCCAAACACCAGCTTCTTCATTCTGCATTTTGGTTCCTCTCCCTTTGCTTAATCTTTCTGTATGGAAATGCTTTGGAGCGTGGATGCTCCCAGATTGTAATTCCTCTTTAGTTTCCCCCCCTTGGAATCCAACTTCCAATGTTCAAATCCGAGATACTATAGCACTTTTTAATTGATCCAAATAGGTTTTCTTTTTCTCTAAATAGGATCTATTCTTTATGAAATAGCTGTAAAACAACACAAGGACCACACAAATGCGTTTTCACTGTAAATAAAACAGAGAAAGGGTGACAATTTCCTTGCACTGGACCCCTTTCCCAGATCCTACCTCCTGACCCCAAAGGTAACCACTGGTAACAGATTGGGTGTGTAAACTTCTTTCCCCCATATGCGCTTTGCAAGGAAAAAAAACTTTCAGAAACAAAGTATGGAAAATATTTAACCTTCCGCCACGATTATTAGGTTTTGATGTTTAAGAGGGAAAAATGCCCAAACACATAAAAGTGGAAAATCCCCAAACAATTTGGTCAGATATGCATTGTAGGTTTCTTCGCTCTGAAAAAGCCTCCAAAGGTTTGACAGACATACTTTCAAACACATGTAAAGGCATCTCTACTTTTTGAAAATAAACTAGAAATGAGGTCAATTTCTTAAGAAAATATGAAATCTTTTATCAGTTTCCAGAGGGGAGAGGGAGAAAGAATCAGTTGGAAAAAAAATTAAACCATATTTCAACTACTCACATCTTACGTTCCTCTGGTTTTTAGAGGTTTGGTATTTTTTTTCTCTATTCAGTGAGCTGGCATTGTTCTTACGAAGTTATGTGAGTTTGGGCACTATTAACCCCATCTTACTCCACTATCTAAACATACATTTTAAAAATTGTTTTTTGTTTTTAATGGGCATCTTAACAGGATAAAAAGTCCTTTTTAAAATCCTTTCTGTGTATACCCATAGTAATGTAAAAATGGCTTATACAGAATCCATAATTAAACAAAGATGTGGATGTATTTTCCAGGTTCCAGTCACCACTCCAATTCTGTTTTATAAAGGAATTAAGTTTGCTTATGTAGGAAACAATCAAGCAAAGATGATAACAAAATTATCCTGAGCATCTTGAATCTTCCCTTTCCTGCCCTCTAAAGGTCCTTGAGAATTTTCACGCTTGTGTTACAAGCAGTTCCCTTGACTAAGAACTTACTGTTCACAGTTGCTAGTCTACTTTTCTTCAAAGGCATTGACTATCTGGGATGCCATTTTCTATTGTCAATCCATCTCATCCTCTCTTGAAATGTCCCTTCACCCTTCCAAGCATGATGGCCTTCTCCAAGGACTAGTCGCTCCTGGATATGTGCCCAAAGTATGTGAGACAGAGCTTCAAAATTCTTGCCTCCAAAGAGCAGCCTGAATTCACTCTCTCAAGGACAGACCTGTTTGTTCTGTTAGCAGTTCATGGTATGTTCAATACTCTTCTCCAGCACTACAACTCAAAGGTATCAATTCTTCTTCTGTCATCCTTAGTCACTGTCCATCTCTCTTATACACAATAAACAATTGCAAAGTCCTTGGCCTGGGTAATGAGGGTAGGTATATTGATAGAGCAGAGTTCAGAGCTGTTGTAACTAGGGTCACTATGAGTTCAAAGTGGCTCGATGGCACAGCACAACAACAACATTCTATTGCTTCTCTGAGTAAGCATACCTTTAAGTTAAGCTCAATCTTCACATGAAAGGAATTCTGGTGGCTTAGTGGCAAAAAGTTGTACTGCCAAACCAAAGGCTCTGGGTTTGAATTCCCAGGTGCTCCAAGGGAGAAAGTTGAACAATCACCTCCCACAGAACTTGCAGGCTCTGAAAACCCACTGATGGTCAGCTATGAGTCAGTTCTGACTTGACAGCATGTAACAACAATAGCATCTTCACATGAGGATGAATTCAGAGAAAAACAATAGCAGAAATAAAATAAAAACACTACCAAGACTTTTCATTGGCAACACATAGTCTAATGTGGATGGAACCAACCAAAGAACTTAATGCTCACACATTATTTGATTTCTTTCTGAACGCCTTGGGGAAGAGAGGGGGACAGTGATAGACAAGAATTCTGTGACTCTACTTCAAAGGGTGATGTAGAAAATACAAAGTGCCTAGTCCCAGGCTTCAAGGAACATACAACCTGATGCATAAAACTAGACAAATTCCAAACCCACTACCCAAGAGAAAATTCTGAATGCTAGCCACCCTGTAGGACAGAGCAGAACTGTCCCATTGGGTTTCCCAGGCTGTAAATCTTTCCAGAAGCCGACTGTCTTATCTTTCTCTCATAGGATGGCTGCTAGGTTCAAACTGTTGGTCATTATGGTTCATATACCAATGCTTAATCCACCATGCCACTGGGTTCCCCCTGAACAAACGTCATGAGGGTTAACTGTGACCAAAGAAGATAGAGTAAGAGTCATGCATGTTCCAGAGGAATACCATGAAAAGAAATATTTCTATTTTGTTTTTTGTACTGTGTCCTCTGTCCTCCTTTTGAAGGGAAATGGGAAGTGTGGTATTTTTGGTGATCTTCAGCTCAATTTTTTTTTCCTGTAAAGTGGTTTTCTCTGTACACCTCATTCAAACTTTTTTAACTTAGGAGGGACTGGAGAGCTTTACGCTGAGTGAACTAACTCAGTACCATAAGGACAAATACTATAGAAAAACCATTATTGTAGAATGAGTATGAGGACCCGAGTGGGGCAGGGAGTGGAGGGTGGAAGCAGAGGGGTGAGGATGAGCGGGGTTAGGAGGGGTGGCGGTTAATCACAGAGTCACACAATTTGATGAGAGGGAGATTGAAGAAAATGGGAAAAATCTGGTGTGAAAGCAATGTATTATAACTTTGTAAATAAACCAGTATAAATCTAAAAAAAATTCTTGAGCAGTGAGAATGTGTCAGTAATATTGGGATTTGAGTTACAGCAGTTGATAGAACATTGGTTATTTCAGAGGCAACAGTTTGGCAGAGGAGATTCAAGACAGGGAGACAGGAGAAATGAGAGGGGGGGGTTCCTCTGCCTTAGGTAACTGGAGGGAGTGAGGGAAACCACTCAGAGCTGGTGTCAAATACAGTAAAGTGGAGCAGGAGTTAGCAAGGGAGAAGGAACCAAGGTAGTCTGTGTATCGAGAAAGTCTGGAGTCACAACAACGGACAATGATATTCAGGCAGTGCTATTTTGCCCACCTGCACAGCATACATCCTATTTCCTTGTCCTTTTCAGGAAATTCTGAAAGTGAAATACCACTAGCTTGCAGTGGACACCTGTACAATAGACAGTAAGTTCTCTGTGGACAGAGGTTTCTGCAGTTTCGCTTACTGCCATCTTTCTAAGACACACAGTAGCACTTACAACGAGTGTCACCACATAGGGATGTTGGTAAGAACTCACAGATCATGGTAAAATATATGCTGTCCTTGCATTTGACTACAAAGGGAATTTCTCTTTCTTGTATTTTAAGATCCTTACGAAAGAGAAAAATCTCTTTTGCCTTTGATCATTCCCTGTTACCTGAAGAGACCCTGGCTGTGTGAAGAACCATGGAAGTCATAGTCCAGGGAACACATCAGGTGGCTCTCACCAGGTGGGGGGAGAACATGCATGTGGATTTATCAGTGGCTTCTAATATCACTATGTAATCTATCTATGCAATAAAAATTTTGTAAAGGATACAGATTTTTTTTTAAACTGTAATCCCAAAGATTTCAGTAAGGAATACATTGATGTGTTGTTGTTAAGTGCCACTGAGTCACAGGTGACTCATAGCAACCCTATGAATGAAAGTCCTGGACACCTCCTGTATAACTTTCATCCTTTCTCCAGGTTCATAGGGTTTCGAGAGGCAAGCTATTATGGAAGTGGATGCCGCTCCTGCTTCCAAAAGGAATACATTAAAACATAAAAATAAAATGAAAAAAAGAAAGAAAAAAGAAAAGGAAAAAAATAACAACAAAAATCTTCACAACTGAGTGAGTAAACAAGAAAGAGATTTCTGTTGCTAAGGATTCCCTTTCTACTGGGATTCATAATCAACATCCTTGGTAGCAAGAGACAATGCCAAGGATGCATTGTAATGGGCAAATCTACTGTTAAAGACCTCCTTACAGTGTGAAAGAGCTAGGGTGCCAGGTTCAAGGCTATGGTGCACCTAACCATGGAATTCTCAGTCACCTTGTACGCACATGCATGTTGGACAATGAATAAAGACGACTAATGAATGCCTTTGAACTGTGGTGTTGGTGACAAACACGGAATATACCATGGACTGTCAAAGTAATAAACAAACCTGTATTGTAGGTACATCCAGAGTGCTTCTTAGAAGCAATGGTGGGAAGACCTTTCTCACATACTTTGGGCATGGTCTCAGGAAAAGGCCATCAAGCTTGGCGAGGTGGAAAAATCAGTGAAAAAGAGGAAAACTATCAGTAAAATAAATTGACACAGTGGCTGTAATGGGTCCAAGCACAGTGGAGGTTGTGAGGATGGCACAGGACTGGACGATACACTCACTATATACACACGGTACATACAGCAGCTAGACCACCAGGTTGATAAGACAGGCATAAAAGTAAACGGAAAGAGGCCCAAATGTAAGTGCTCCAAAGTGACTGATTCTAAATTAGTGGTATAGTAGGCATGTTCTATGAACAAGGGAATCCGAATGTCACCATAAAATTGAAAGTGGTTCAAAAGCCTCAGAAGCAGGAATGGAAACGACTGGAGGCTGAGAGATGGGGAAAGGTCATTGTCACTTGGGAATCCTTCAAACGAGAAACGTTTGTGGAAGAAAGTACATGAGTCTCAGAAGGAGAATGTAACTAGGGGGCTGGAGAAGAAGTCAGCACTTTAAAAACATACAAGGATTTGGATTTTGTTTTCTGGGTAATGGGAGGCCTTGGGAAATCTGAGAGCAGAGAAGTGCTCTGTTAAGAACCTATTACTACACAAGCATTGTGTAAATATCACATTATTAAGCAAGTATCACACAGCAGAGGAGAATCTACTTGGGAAGATTTACTACAGTTAAAGAAATGCCTCAATTAAGGACAAATACTGCATAAAATCATTATTGTAAAAATAGAAGGATAACTAGCAAAACATGTATGGGAACTCAAGGCAGGGAGGGCTGAGGGTGCGTAGGGGCGAAACCACAGGATTGCACAGTTTGAGGGGAGGAAGGAAATGGCAAGGACCCAGGTGAAAAGACAGGGTAATGAGGGGCAAGGTCCAATGGTGATTGATTTTATAAAACATAATGCATGAGAATAATTGTTTGAAACACAATGTGAATGATGACTAGTGTGAAATTTTTAAGCAAATAAAAAATTGTTGTTGTTGTTGTTTACCATCGAGCTGGAACTGACTGATAGCTGACCCTCCAGTGGGTTTTCAGAGACAGTCAATTCCACGGGAGGAAATTTCCCATCCTTCTCCCGCGGAGCAGCTCGTGGCCTTGAAAGGAAAGCCTTCGGGATTGCAACACAGCTTCTTTCCACTAGGCCACCAGAGCTCAACCAATAATTGTTTGTTTGTTTTTAAAGTCCACTGCACCTTTCTCCCTCTGTAAATTTTCATTAAAATTAATAATAATAAAAAAATTAAAAATAATGTGAACATGTAAAAAAAAAATGTCCACTGCAATAGTTGGGAAGCATTAACGAGCGCTGTAACATGGCTTTGCCACCAGAGCTCCCCAGTTCATTAGCTGGTGTTTTTGTTTTGGCTTCTGCCATGTCTCACGTTCAAGGCTAGCTTTGCTTCTTTCTCAGCACCAAGCCTGTGCTGTACTTAAATGAGGGCATGAGGGCAGAGAGCCCCAAACTTCTGCTATGGGAAATACTCTAACTTCCAGCATTTTCCTAGGGCCTGACACTGACCTGATGCTAACCACCATTTCCCTTCTTACTCATGGTTGTACTTTTCCACTTAAGCAAGACTCAAATCCAGATGTATGGGGATTCCAGGAAGCGTGAGAAAATGAGGCCACGTCCCATCTTGGGATACAGCAAGCATGTTGTTCGATATTCATTCTGAGAATCTAAGACTTAGACTCCATGGACAACAGATCTGAACCTTGCCCTGTTCTATGTGATCTTCACTGTCTCTGATACATTCAAACTCACTGTTGCAGTTATTGTGTCAAACCTTCTTGTAGAGGGTCTTCTATTTCTCTGACTCTCCCTCTTTCTCAGCATGGCTTTATCCAAGGCCTGGCAGCTCCTCACGACATGCCCAAAGTATGTGAAACAAAGTTTCATCATCTTTGCCTCTAAGGAGCTCCCTGATTGCACTTTCTCCAAGACAGACTTGTTTGGTCTTTTAGCAGTTCATGGGATAGTAAGTCCTATTCTCCAACATCACAGTTCAAGGGCATCAGTTCTTCTATTCATCTCTCTTACTTCAGCATTTCTTCCCTTTGATTCAAGTCCAAGTTTCAGATATGTCTGTACTACAGCTGTATGTCAATTAAGCTAGAATAAGGGAACACACGCTTATTAGGGTGTATTTGGGGAGGGAAGCAAACTGGCACTTTATAGAGTCAGACTGAAAAAGAAAATTGCTGTGAAAAATAATAGCCTTCATGGAAGGGATTCCCTGAGTTAATACTTCCATATTAAATTAGGCTAATTGTGAATTAGGCTAATACAATACTGTGCTAATCTGAAGAGTGAGTGAATTTAGATATGCACATTAGGATTCAGCTGGATTAATACAACCCATAGCCAAATTCTCTACCAACCATGAGCTGGAACTTTTGTAATTCCCTGCTAAGGCCTCCTCCTCGTCCCTGTCCTCCTCATGACGTGTTCCTGTCACTGACCCTTGGTGGCAGATCCTCATGCTGTTGACTTGTATGAAGGATGCTTTGTGAATGTTCATATCTTCAGATTGAAAAATTAAACACACTTTGCAGCACGCTCAGATAACGCTGACGGCCAACATTCCAGAAGGGAATTCTCCGAGCCAGCTGGAGCAGGCCACCACGCCATCTCTTTCTTGCCCTGTCCAGATGTTCTGCTGTGAAGAATATCCCTATGTCTGCTGCACACCATCCAGGTTCAGGAGCTTGGTACGTGGAAGGAGTCAAAAGAGGGTCTGTCGCAGATCTGTCTGCCACCACTTTCAAAAGAGTCAGGGGAAGGACTGTGCAGGAGGTGGGGTGGCCAAGCCTCTTTTTCTCACTCTCAGATGTGAAGATCCACCACGCTTTTCTTTCTAAGCCCTTTACAATGTGTCCTGGCTTTTTTGTTTTGTTTTGTTTTTTGGGGGGGTGAGGTATTTGTAATACAAGGACATTATTCTTAATTCTGTCAGCCTTCATGTTAAGTGGATTCTTGCATGTTCACGCCTGTGCTTACTTTTAAGTAAATTTATGTGTGGTCAAAAGAACATTTTGAGTCAGGAAGATTACTCAGCGGACCTTTTCACTCATTAAGAGGGAGTGAAAAGAGAGTGGATTTGGGCTCAGCTGTTTCTGCGATGAGGGTATGCTTTGAGGGAATTAGCTGCCCATGTCAATACAGGACTTAAGGATAGTTGTTGGGTGCTGTCAAGTTCAAGTATGACTCACAGCGACCCTATGAACAACAGATTTGAACCCTGTTCTATCCTGGGCCATTCTCACAATCTCTGGCACACTCGGGCCTACTGCTGCCTTCGCTGTGCTGATCCACCCCCATGGAGGATTAGTGAATGGATGGGTAGGGTGAACTGAGATAGGATGTGAATTTGGGCTCTGTCCAGGTTAATGCTGGTTGGAATGAGGTGGGGTGTTTTGTTTTGTTTTGCTGTGACCTGGAGAAGAATTCTATGTACTCAAGGAAAGTCTGAGTGCCAGCAGCATCGGCTTCACCTGGAAGTGCGCTCAAAATGTATTTCTAGGGGGCCCATCTCAGACGCACTGAAGTACAGTCTCTGGAAGTGGGACCCAGAAATCTGTTTTAACTTCTTCAGGTGATTTTTTAAAAATTGTGATTTTAACACAAGTTTACAGAAAAGTTGGTTTTCCATTCATTCAATGTTGTACATTTTCCTCCCCATCCTCCTTCAGTTCACTTTAAAAAAATCATTCATTCATTGTGGCACAACTTCTTTGCTCTCCACTCCCTCCTCCCGTCCACTCTAGAATGCACCTCTTACTCTGTACTGTTGTCATACAAATACTGAGTAATCATATATTCCTTTTAAGCAGTTCCTTCCTTCATCTGTTCCAATGTAGTGTTGATTATTTAGCCCCTCTTTTCCTAGTTTCCCCCAGCCCCAATGTCAGTCCTGTTTTACAACAGTGGTATTACGCAGTATTTGTCCTTCTGTGACTGAGATAGTTCAGTATATTTTTATGTATGCTGAGATTTGAGAAGCATCAGTCTTGGATACGAGGTGTGCCATGAGCTCTGCTGGCTAAGTGTAAAGAATAGCCAGGCCAATGCAAAAACATACAGTTTAAATCTACCCGCTGTTCCTGAGGAGAAAGATGGACAATCTCTCCCTATGCAATTTACTGTCTTTGAAAACCTGCTGGAGGGTCAGCTATGCGTTGGCTCCAACTCGACAGTACAACATGAACATGAAATTCTAGATAAACTTAAACTTGCTGGTTGGCCTATTATAACCCATCTTCCTTATAGTCTGTAACCTGAACTTTGTGTGTTGAAAGCATATCCATGGATTGAGCCCAAATTTACATCCTACCTTGGTTCTGGGGAGTCTTTCACAGCTGCTGGAGTACTTTCCCACCCTTACAATGCCACTTTAATTTCTGGCAGAATTCAAAAGTAACAGTATATACTGAATGACACTGTCAGCTTTTTATTTTGCTGTCATGATTTAAACAACTGTAGGGAGACAATTGATTTTTCTCCCCTTACAAATCTGTAAATGTTCTCTGACTTCAAAGCATAACTTTTAAATTTCTTTTTGTTATTTAAAATTGATTGTCATTCAACCATTCACAAACATTTTGTTTCATAACATTAAGTACAATTGATCAGTGTCATTTATTGCAATGTCTCATCAAATCCTCAATGTACCTTGCCTTCACTCAATCCATCCATCCACTAATATCTGCTGACCTAGAATTTTGGGGTTTTGCTTTGTGAGGTTCCTCCCACCCTCTCTGTCCTCTCCTTCCCCTTGCCCAGTTGATCAGTTATGCATTTTCCAATTACTTCAGTATAGAGTTTCCTTTAGAAAAGATTAAAATCTGATAGGAAGTTAATAATAGACATGTTCTATAGTCAGGTCTAAAGTCTAAAGACATACACAAATGTTCTTGGTAAAGGTTGATAATTAACAAATAATCTTTTGTTTTAAGAAAATGTTTTGATAAATGTCAGCCTAAAGCCCATTACAGCATTTCATTTCTTGTTCTCTACTGAAGTTTTCTATGAAGTAGAGCCTAGTTTTGAGAATATTATTCTCCATTTGATTCATGAGGGATCTGAAGCCCCAAGATACTTTTATTTCGGGTTTTAAAATGTTTCACAGCTTTTTACAGGGAATCAGGCTACCAAGGTCCATGATGAGAAGAAGGTCTATCTGCTGAATCAGATTCCTCAAGTCCTGCCACCTATGGGATTTCTCAACCTCAAATCGTATAGAAGGCCTTGTTCCCATGGAATGGCAACAGAAAGAGCACATTCCTCTTCGTTAGAGTTCTACATGTCTCCAGGCACCAAGATCGTCACTCCACATGCAGATTACCCAATCCTCAGTGGAGGCACAACGGCTTCTAATTTAAGTGATGCTGAAGATGTCCCTGTTAAACCAAGACTGTAACTACTTAGCACTGGGTTAATACTTAGACCATTTAGTCATTTTGAAAAAAATCCAATGAAGGATGAATCATGGCTCGAAACCTAAACAAAACCAAATTAACAAATGGGCTACATTCCCTTTGGTCTAAGAGGCTAATGCATAACCTCCCACCTAGAAGTTCTCAACCTAGTTGTACAGATTTTAGGGCATCCAGATGCTGAATGTCTTTCTAATTTGACCCACTCCCATACGTGGTCCGCAGGTATGCTGCTGACTCCTACAAGAACAACTCTTTGATGGTCTCGCCAAAAAGGATCTTGTTACTTACATTGCAAGGAGTAGAGAGGAGTGTGGACTTTGAACTCGGACTACAAACTGAGTTTCAGCCATCCGACTCCTTACTAGTTAAAAGTGACTTTGAGAAGCCAATTTTATCTAAAATGTTACTGTTGTTATTATGTACTGTCGAGTCACCTGCAACTCATAGCGACCCTATGTACAACAGCCCTAAACCTTTCTCTATCCTGTGCCAATCCTATTGTCTCTGTCACACCTATTCCTATTACCCCATCACTGAATCAATCCATCTCATCAACGGACTTCCTCTCTTGTGCTGTTGCTCCACCCTCCCAAGCATGACGTCCCTCTCCAAGGACTGGTCCTACCTTGCAACATGTCCACAGTATGTCGGACGGAGCTCAGAAGCCTTGTCTCCAAGCAGCAGCCTGGCTTCACCCTCTCCAGGATGAACTTTTTTGTTCTCTTAGCAGTCCATAGATAGTCAATACTCTTCCAAGCACTGCATCTCAAAGGCATCAACTCTCCTTCTACCATCCCTAGTCATTGTCCAGCTTTCCAATCCATAGCAAGTAATTGCAAAGACCATGGCCTGTATCAGGCTCATTTTAGTCTCCAGACTGACATCATTGCTCTTCAGTACTTTGGAGAGGTCTTTGACTTTCCCATTGCAATTCATCTTTTAATTTCCTGGCTATGGTACCAAGAGTGTTGACTGTAGAGCCAAGCAAATTAAAACTGTTAATAATCTCAATCTCTTCACCATCTATCATGATGCTGCCAGCCAGGCCCATGGTGAGAATCTTACTACCTTCATACATGTTTGGAAAAGTTCGTGACGCAGAACAAGAACCTCAATGAGAAAGAATGACACAATGACTAAAACATAACAGAAATGGTGAGGATGAAGCAAGATCAAATAGAGTTTTTATCTACTGATAGGGCCACTGAATTGGAGAGTTGGCAGTATCCATCGGCAGCACTTAGCTCGCTAGCTAGGTATGTAGATAGACAGAGCCTGAGAGATCTGATGGTGTAGTTTAGAGAGAGCTGCAATGCTAACCCACCAGCCAGGCCTCTCTGACAGCTCACCACCACCAGTCCACCAGTGGCTCCTTGAGAGAAAGACCGGCAATCTTCACCCATGAGACTTACAGCTTTGGAGTCGGCTAAAGGGTCAGCTGTGAGTCAGTTCTGACTAGACAGCAATGTGAGAGAAGGAGAAAGCAATAGATACTCATATACACTCGACTACGAATAAAAAAGTTGGCTGTTCCTTGGAAGAAACACCTGGCAATCTGCTTATGGAACAGGTCTTGAAACCCCTATGGAGTTTATTCTGACACACATGGTAGTGACATGAGTCAAAATTAGTTTGACAGTGTCTGGGTTCTCTAGGAAAGCCAAATCAATGGGGGGAAAAATATCTCTATTCCTTCAAGATGAAATATTCACTGTCTATAGGACTCCCTGTTATCTTAATAAAATGTTACTATAGTAACAGCATTCTGACAGTATTCGCTATTGAAGTAACCACGCAGTTCTCTTTCTCTTGGTGACCCTCTATATATCAGGCAACAGTTGTGCTTCACACAGGTTTCATTAGCTGGGTTTTCAGAAGGACACTGTCAAGTCTATATTCCGAGGTACCTCTGGTGGACTCAAACTATCAATCGTTGGTCAGCTGCCAAGTGTATAACCATGTATGATACCCAGAGACTCCTTTAGTGAAAGAAAAGACATCCAAGAGGTTAGCTGGGGCCACCGTGGTCTCCATGATAGGGAAGGTCATACTGGGCTTGTATAGAATCAGACAACATGCTTCAAAGGAGCATAAGATATCTCTCTCTCTCTCTCTCTCTATATATATATATATATGAAGAACGGTACTAGTATTTAGTAATAATAATGATGATGATGATGTATTTAATAATGCTAAATAATTTCCAGGTTTTATTTTGTTATTTTCTATAATCTTTAAAATGATCCATTCGGTGGTGGTTGTTGTATGCCATTGAGGCAAATACAACTCACAGCAACCCTATAAACAACAGAACTGAACCTATTCTGCGCCTTCCTCATCACCCATTGCTGCAGTCACTTGTGTCAACCCATCTAGTTGAGGGTTTTCTTCTCTAGATTTCCTAGCATAATGTCCCTTTCTAAGGAATACCCCTTTCTAGCAACATGCCCAAAGCATATGAACTAAAGCCTGACAATACTTGCCTCCAAGGAGCACTCTGGCTGTTGTTGTTATATGCTGTTGAGTCGCTTGGGACTCATAGTGACCCTATGTACAACAGCCCTAAACTTGGCTCTGTCCTGTGCCAATCATACTGTCTCTGACACTCCCATCCCAATTACCCCAGTCACTGAATCAATCCACCTCATAGAGGGCCTTTCCCTCCTGCGCTGTCCCGCCACCCTACCAAGCATGATGTCCTTCTCCAAGGACCTGTCCCTCCTTACAACATGTTCAAAGTTTGTCAGATGGAGCCTCAGAGTCCTTGCCTCCAAGGAGCCACCCGGTTAAACTTTTCCAGGATGAATCTGTTTGTTTTCCCAGTAGTCCATGGTACTCTCAATACTCCTCTCCAGCACCACAGCTCAAAGGCATCAATTCTCCTTCTGTCCTCCTTGGTCATTTTCCAACTCTCTGATGCATAAAAAATGATTGCACAGACCATAGCCTGTATCAGACGCACCTTAGTCTCCAAAGAGACACCATTGCTCTTCAGTACTTTGGAGACTTTCGTGTGGCAATGCGTCTTTTAATTTCCTTGCTACTGGTGCTGAGTGTTGACTGTGGAGCCTTCTCCAAAACATATCTATTCTTTTGGCAGTCCATGGGATATTCAGTACTACTCTCCAACAACAAAACTCAAAGGCACTGGTTTTTCTTCTGTCTTAGACACATA
The DNA here is from genome assembly GCF_000299155.1 of Elephantulus edwardii. Lineage (NCBI taxonomy): Eukaryota > Metazoa > Chordata > Mammalia > Macroscelidea > Macroscelididae > Elephantulus > Elephantulus edwardii. Next base: position 6,366,716 of record NW_006399863.1, on the reverse strand, counting down.
GATAGCAAGGGACGGACTGAAAAGACTATGGCCTCAATTAGGTGCACCTTAGTCTTCAAACTGACATCATTGCTGCTCAGTACTTTAGAGAGGTGCCTAATAGCAGACTTTCCCAACACAATATGCCATTTGGTTTCTTGATTGCTGGTACCAATGGTGTTGTTTGTGGACCCACGTAAGATGAGGTTGTTGAAAATGTCAATCTTTTCTCCTTCTGTCATAATATTGCCTATTGGCCCAGAGGTTAGAATTTTTGTTTTCTTGATTTTGAGATACTTTAATCCATATTGAAGGCTCTAGTCTCTGATCTTTTGCAGCAAGCTCTTCAAGTCTTCTTTAATGAGCAAGGTTGTGTTATCTGCAAAATGCAGGTTGTTGATATGTCTTCCTCTAATGCCACATAAAGCCTGGTTTTTCAAATTATTTGCTCAGAATATAGATTGAATAGGTATGGAGAAAGGATTTCACCGGGATGCACACATTTCTTGATTTTAAGCCATGCTATATTCCATTTCTCCATTTGGACAACAGCTTCCTGGTCTAGGTACAAGAATCACATGAGTACGATTAAATGGAGAGTCCCATTTTTCTCAATGTTAACTATATTATGATCCACGTAGTCAAATACTTCTGCATAGTCAATGAAACACTTATAGACATATTTCTGGTATTCTCTGACTTTTTGCCAAGATTCATGTGACATCAGCAATAAAATCCTTGGTGCCACAGCCTCTTCTAAACTCAGCTTGGACTTCTGGAAGTTCTCTGTCTATATACTGTTCTAGGCATTTTTTTGGATGATATTCAACAACATTTTGTTTGCATGTGATATTAATGGTTTTATAATTTCCCCATTCTCTTGGGTCAGCTTTTTGGGAATGAGAACGAGTATGGATCTTTGCCAATTAGTTGGCCAGGTAGCTGTCTTCCAAATTTCTTGGCATAAGCTGGGCTCATCTATTTGTCAAAACATGTCAGTTCAAATCCCAATGATTCCTAGGGTCTTTTTTTCCCCCAATGCCTTCAGTGCAGCTCAAACTTCTTCTTTCATTACCACTGGCTCTTGAGTATATCCTATTTCTTGACATATTTCAGGGCAGTCATAGTACAACTTAAGATTAGAATTTGTTTTTTCCATTTTCTCAGCTTCAGAAATACCAAGCAAGTTCTTCCCTTTTTATTCTTTAACTCCTGCTCTTTCCACATTCTGTTAATACACTTTGCTTTGTCTTCTTGAGCTGCCCTTTGAAATCTTCTGTTCATCTCCTTTGGCTTCTGCAACTCTTTTCTTTGTTTAAGTTTCTACTGCGCTAGGGCAAAGCCATTGATTTTTTCCAGACCTCCTTGCAGCTAAAGATAGTCACATGACCCTTTTTTGGCCTGGGAGGTGTAAGCTCAATTCTACAAGAGGCTTCTGGGTACCATCTGACTGTCAGGTCAAGCCTCCATGTCATAATAATGATGTCAGAAGGATCCTAAGACAAGGAGCATGGAAAGGCCAAGATCTTTGAAACTCTGACCAGTACTTCTCCCTCCAGAATTTCTATTTAGGCTTACAATTATTAAGCCACTAGAGGATGAAAGGCACCCAAGCTTCAAGGACTCTCCTTCATAGGGTCGCTATGAGTCGCCTGCAACTCAACAGCACTTAACAACAATAACATCAACAGAGAGAGAGAGAGAGAGAGATCAGCTGACCCAGCGAAGAGGAAACGATGTGACCAAGACAAAGGTGGGTGACATTTAGTTCGTGGCCCTCAGGCCAGTCTTTCATTGTTTTTGTTCAGACATTCCTCTAGGTCGTATAGCCCTGGTGTACAAGTTGCCATCCTGCGGTCACTTGTGGTTGCTGTGAGGCTGAACACTGTGACACGGATGTGTCAAATGCGTTAATTGGTGGCTACAATGCGGACTGAGAGTGGGGTGGAGCTCCCCGATTGAACAAGTGTGGAAGGAGGAGTGGCATCCACTTCCGTAATAGCTTGCCTCTGGAAACCCTATGAACTTGGAGAGAGGATGAAAGGCACCCAAGCGTCAAGGACTCTCCTTCATAGGGTCGCTATGAGTTGCCTGTGACTCGATGACACTTAACAACAATTTATTCAGTCCCTTTGATAAAATTTCAGGTTATTGATGTTTTCATCAGGCGTTATCATGATGGTTATTACTAACGGTGACCTCATCTGTAACAGAATGAAATGCCACCCAATCTTGTATCATCCTCACAATCATAGCTATGTTTGAGTCCGTAGTTGTAAGCCTCGATGTCAAATCCTCTCATTGAAGGCCTTATTCTTTTTTGTTGACCAACCTAAGGTCCTTTTCCAGGGACTGGTTCTTCCTGATACCACATCCTAAGTTGTTGTTGTTGATTACCTTTGAGTCAAACATGACTCACAGAGACCCTATTAGCAAAAGACTTGAAGCCCTTGACAACTATCAACATTTATCAAAGTTCATAGGCATGTTATTTAGTGAGTGGATGCCACTCTTGTTTCCAAACATCCTAAGTAGGTGAGATGAAATTTTGCCGTCCTTAATACTAACAAATATTTCAACTGTGCTTTTTCCAAGCCAGATTTGTTTGTTCTGACAATCTGTGGTAGATCAGTGTCCTTTGTCAATACCACAATTCAAAGACATCCATTATTCTTCAGTCTTCCTTACTGCTTGTTCCATTTTCATATACATGTTGTTACTGTTGTTGTGTACCGTAGAGTTGGAACCAATCCATAGGTGAACCTCCAGTGGGTTTTCAGAGGCAGTTAATCGCATGGGAGGAGACTGACCATCCTTCTCCCATGGAGTAGCTGATAGCCTCAAACCATGTACCTTAGGGATTGCAGTGCAGCTTCTTGCCACTAGGCCACCAGAGCCCATATGAGGCAAATGAAAATGCCTTGGCTTGGGTCAGGTGTGCCTTCATCTTTGGCACTTTAATGATGTGCTTGGCAGCAGATTTTCCTAATTCAACAGTATGTCATTTGATTTTTCAAAAAATTGCCACTTAATTTCTTGACTGCTGCTTCCATACATGTTGATTTTTGTGGATCTAAACAACATTAAATTCTTTATAAGCTTGAACTTTTCTCCATGTGTCAAAATGGTGTTTGCTGATCTCATGGCGAAGATATTTATTGTCTTAAGATGTAACCAACCTAGACTCACATTCTTTGGTTTTCATCAGTGAATACTTTAAGGCCCCTTCATTTCCAGGAAACAGGGTTCTGTTATCTGCATATTTTTTAGGTTGTTAACGAGTCTTCCTCACATCCTGATATTGTATTCTCCTTATAGTCTAGGTTCTCAAGTTATTTGCTCAGAACACAAATTAAATATGGTGAAAGGATATAATCTTGATGCAGATCTTTCCTGATTTAAACTGTGTAGCATTCATCCACTTGTTATGTTTCAATGACTACCTCTTAGTCTTTGTACAGGTTATGCGTGAACACAATTAAGTATTTTAGAATTCCTGATTTCTGCAATGTTATCTATAATTTGTTTTGCTTTATACAGACCAATGTCAATAAAACACAGGAGGATACCCTTTTTATATTATTTGTAGTGGTCCAAGATCCATGTGACATTGGCAATGACATTCCTTGTTCCATCTTCTCTTTGAGGAGGCAGTGCTTTCTGAATCATATTTTGAATGCCTTCCAATCTGAACAGCTAGCCTTTTATTATTAAATAGGACAGTGGTCCACTGTGAGTCATTAGGTTTTCAACAGCCATTCTTTTTTGGACATGTTGCAAGGAGGGGCCACTCCTTGGAGAGGGATGTCATGCGTGGGATGGTGGAGGAACAGTGCAGGAGAGGAAGACCCTCAATGAGATGGATTGAATCAGTGACTGGGGTAACAGGGGGCAGGTATGTCAGAGATTGGCACAGGATATAGCAGGATTTAGGGCTGTTGTAAATGGGGTTGCTATGAATTGCAGGTGACTTAATGGCACATAACAACAAACAATTCTTATTTTCAGAAGTAAACTGTCATGTCTCTTTCTAAAAGTAGATTTTCCTCTGAACCTTAGTTTCCTCATCTTTAAAATGGGTGGTAACAAAAGTAGAGGTGACATGAGATATGGTCTGAGATATACCTGGCAGGTAGCTGAATGTTCAGTGTTCACTTCTTTCCTTTGCCCTTCCGTTTGGTTTTTGGTTATTGCTCCATGTTTTCATAAGTTCTTCAATCATGGCTGGAGCTTTCAGAAATAGTCTTTTGGAATTGTTTATGTTTTTCCAAGGTCCAAAGTCCCTCCCCAGGAAACACACAATCCTACCATAGCCTTGCTCATACACTAAGACTATATAAATTATATCTTTTTTTCCTCTAGCACTCATGTATGGTGAGTCCATCTCAACATCTTCTTAATCCCAAGTAACCAACAGCAGCAGAATGGTAGACTCAATAATAACCTTATGTGGTGGGAGACCACAGATATATCTACCTGCCTGAATCAGACAAGCATCTACCCCGTGGGCTCTTCATTAAACTTCTGGGAAATCATTTTCCACACCTGGAAATATGAACTGGAAATCTCATCATGAAAGACTTTCCTGATAAATTTGAGGTTTCACTTCAATGTGATTCTCAAGAAATGTTGACTCTGCTTTGTGTTAACTTGGCCTAGAATAAAAAGATTCTCTTAGTTTTTTGTCATAATGACTAAAACTATGGCGTTACTAATTTCTGTTGTCACTGGTTTCCTTCTGCTCGGCCTCTTTTTCTGTGGCATTAAAGTTAACATTTAATTGACTGGAGGCCAACTTGAACATTTCATGAGAAGTGAAAATATTGTGTAAAATAAGAAGTTAGTGTCACTGAGAGATTATTTAAAATGTAGGAGTTGGGGGAAAAAAGATAATCTGGAAATTATATTTGTCTTTTTAATATTTTTTTTTAAAAGAACAGGGACTTGACAAGTTTTCCAGACTTAGGAGTTTGATTAAAGTCAGAGGAACATCCCAAAGACAAGTGAACAAAAAAGAGTTGGCAAGACATGGAGTTAGCTGAGATAAGAGCTTCTAGAATATGTTAAGAAAAGACAAAATAAAAACATGAACGTGAAAGTGGAGGTGAGAAGGACAGAAGAGGGGGTAAGACAGAAAACAGGAAAAGATGGATTTACTAAACATGGTAAGAGGATGTGAACTCAGTTCCCACCCGTATTCTCCACAACTCTTCCCAGGATCTGGAATGATGTTAAATTTCCAGACAGGTCACAGCAATTAGAGATATTATCTGTCTTATCTAATGATCCTTTAAGAATAAAAGCAAATCCAAAGCTTCTTTGAGTTAATTCTGACTCAAGCAACCTGATAGGATAGAGCAGAGCTTCCCCTCCTGGTTCCCAAGTTTGTAATCTTTATAGATGAAAATGATCTCATCTCCCTCTTATGGAGTAGCTAGTAGGTTTCAAACTCCAACTTTTTAGGTCGATGGCAACGAGTCGGTTGTTGGTGAGAGTTAAGCAATGAATCATGGAAGGACATATACTTATGTCCTGGCAGAGCCAAGACCAAACCATTTCTACCTCCAAAGGCTATTTTCTTTAAATCCACGTGGTTCCCTTGTCCATTTATCCATTTCGATTTTTTGGGTTGGGAAGGATTAAAAATGGCTTTCTTTAATTTTTTTAAACTTTTTCATATGCTTTGGGGAAAAGTCAATAAAACAAATAGGTTTTCCATTCAATTATTCATTCACATTTTTTCTATGTTGTTATGGTTGTTGTTATGTGCCATCGAGTCGCCTGTGACTCATAGCGACCCTATGTACAACAGCCCTAAACTCTGCTCTGTCCTGTGCCAATCGCACTGTCTCTGACACTCCCATCCCAATTATCCAATCCCCTCATAGATGGCCTTCCTCTCCTGCGCTGTCCCTCCACCCTCCCAAGCATGATGTCCCTCTCTAAGGACCGGTCTCTCCTCACAACATGTCCAAAGTATGTTAGACGGAGCCTCAGAATCCTTGCCTCCAAGGAGCCACCCGGTTTAACCCTTTCCAGGACAAATCTGTTTGTTTTCCTAGCAGTCCATGGTATTCTCAATACTCTTCTCCAGTACCACAGCTCAAAGGCATAAATTCTCCTTCTATCCTCCCTGGTCATTGTCCAACTCTCTGAAGCATAACAAGTGATTGCGAAGACCATGGCCTGTATCAGACGCACCTTAGTCTCCAGAGAGACACCATTGCTCTTCAGTACTTTGGAGAGGTCCCTAACAGTAGACTTTCCCACGGCAATGCACCATCCCCCCATTATAATAGCATGCTTCCCATTTCTTCCCTGTGAGCCTCGATTTCCACTCATCCTCTCTCCTGCACCTTTCTACTTTCTAAACTTTATCCCTGGGCAAGTGATGCCCTTGTGGTCTTGTAGATCTGATTATTCTAAGAGTGGGAACCTCCTCAGTGTTACTGTTCAACTTGAAAGTCTGTCTATTGTTGGATCAACTTTTAAGTTTGTCTATTTTCAGATCTGACACCTGAACCACAAGAGTGAATTAGTCTTGGGGGTTCTCTGTAAGACCAACAAATCTGTCTATCTTTATAATTTTTAGTTTTATTCCTCATTGTTCTCTCATATCAGACCCCCTATTGTGACTCCTTTGAGAGCAGTCAGCAATGGTAGCTTAGTACCATGTGGTTTTTCTGGTCTCAGGTGGTGGAGTTTGAAGTCCATATGGTCCATTAGACTTTTGGACTCATTGTTTCTGTGGATCTCTGACTTTCTTCACCCTTTTTTGGCCTAGTTGGTAAAGAGTTTTATGCCCAAACCTCAGCAATTAGAAGTTTACTTTCAACATTTCTAGCAAAATTATTTTTTAACTTCTTCATTACTATTGGCTCTTGTTTATATGCTACTTACTGAAATTTTTCAATGTCAATCAACTCTTTTTGGTGTGTTTCTTCCATTTTCTTTTGATGCTCCCTGGATTATTTAGAAAAAGAATTGATGCCTTTGGGTCTAGTGCTGGAGAAGAGTATTGAACATACCGTGTTCAAGAGAACAAATATATATGTCCTGGAGAGGGTGAAGCCATGCTGTTCTTTGGAGGCAAGTATTTTGAGGTTCCATCTCACATACTCTGGGCATGTCTCTAGGAGGAACCAGATCTTAGAGGAGGACATCATGCTTGTAAGAGTGGAGAGTCCGTGCAGGAGAGGAAAATTTTGGATGAGATAGATTGAGATAGTGACTGTGGCAATGGGGTCAGGTGTGTCAGAAAGGTTGAGAATGGCTCTGGATAAGGCAAGACTCAGAGCCACTGTTCACAGGGTCGTTAAGCATCGTAGTTGATTTGACTGCACATGACAACAGATCATTTAAAATTTTGCCCACAGCATCTCTCAGTATTGCAGTGATGTCTTGAATTTGTTTTTAATTCCTTTCACTTCAGGAATGCAGAATGAGTTTTTTCCTTTTTATTTGTCAATCCCAGCTCTTCACACATTGCATTTTAATATTTTGTTTTGTCTTCTTTAGCTCCCCTTTTAAATACTCTGTTCAGCTTTTACTTCAGCATCTCTTCTCTTTATTTTGGCTTCTCAATCTCCTAATGAAATTTTTACACTCTCTCCTGACATCCAGGGTTTTTTCTTTCTTTCTCCACTGTCTTTGTAATGACCTCTCTTCAAGGATGAGATCCTTGTCATCTCACAACTCATCCGGTCTTCAATTATTGGTGTTCAATGCTGCAAACCTTTTCTTAAGATGATTTTTAAATTCAGCTGGGATAGACTCAAAGTCATACTTTGGTTCTTGCTGACTTGTTTTCATTTTCTTCAGCTTCAATTTGAACTTGTACATGAGTAATTGATGGTCTGTTCCACAGCCAGCGCCTGGCCTGGTTTTGACTGCTGATACGGAGCCTCTTCAATGATTCCCTCAACAGATGTAGTCAATCTGATTCCTATGCAATCCAATTCGTATGCTGAGCAAATCTTTCAAGAAGCTGGACTCTTTGATGAAGAATGTGACATCAGGATCAGAGGAAGACTCATCAACAACTTGCATTATGCAAATGACACAGCCTTTCTTGCTGAAAATGAGAAGGACTGGAAACACTTGTTGCAGAATATCAAAGACTTCAATGTGGATTACATCTAACATCAAGAAGACAAAAATCCTCACATTGGACCGATAAGCAACATCATGATAGATGGAGAAAAGATTGAGATTGTCAATGACTTCATCTTACTTGAATCTAAAACCAGTATACTTGGTACCAGCAATCAGGAAATCAGGAGATGTCTTGCACTGGGTAAGTCTGCAGTCAGGGACCTCTCCAAATTATTGAGGAACAATGATGTCAGTTTGAGGACTAAGGTGAGCCTGATTCAGGTCATGGTCTTTTCAACCATTTGCTATGCATCTGAGAGCTGGAAATGAATAAAGGTGACAGAAGAAGAAACGATGCCTTTGAATTGTGGAATAGGAGGAGAATACTGAATATCACAAATGCCGCCAAAAGAATAATTGAATATGTCTTGGAAAAAAGTGCACCCAGGGAGTTCCTTAGAGGCAAGAATGGTGAAACTTTGTTTCGCATATTTTTGACATGTTATGAGAGGCTATTCATTGGGACAGCGTGCTTGGAAAGGTAGAGAGTCAATGAAAGAGGGAAAGACCCTTAACAAGGTGAGTGGACACAGCGATTGCCACAATGGGCTCACGCATGTCAGAGAGGAGGAGGGTGGCACAGGATAGGACAGAGCTCATTTAGATCCTTTGCTCCTAAAGTCATCCTCAATTCGATGGCACCTAACAACAACAGCACAATTATTGCCGAGAGATATTGACTGCTTAATTATTTCAGTCCACTCTCCTTTCTTTTATTTTTTTTTTGTTTTAGCTTAATGTTTTCCTCACAAAAATATCTGAGAAACCATGGTTTTCACATTCTAATTGCAAGTTTTACAGTAAACAAACAAAACACATATTCAGATAAATACAAAATAATTCAAAGGGGAGGAAATCTAGGAATCATGGAATCTGATTTTCATGCTCTGCCAGTGGTAAGAATGTGTCACTTTAATAGACACTTCTTTGTATCACTGCTTAGAGATAGTCCCTGTTAATAGACAGAGGCTTGATCTCGTACTCCAGGGTGGGGAGTAGAAGCCAAGAAAGGAGCAAAACCAGAGCTTGCGTCACCCATGCCAGGCTTCCCAACTAGGAGCTTCTGAAAAGCTTCAACCCACAGCTATTCTCATCTTGGTTTAACGCATGTTGATATTTTGTCTATTATGCATGTTTTAACTGCACATGAAAAGACTCATATTGCATGCCATATAAAAAAACTAACTCAAAATTGATTAAAGCCCTAATTTATGACCCAATATCATTAAAAAAAGAAACTCAGAAGAAAACATAAGAGTAAACCTTCAGGATCTAGTCTTCCACACAATGAATTCTTAGATTATTACAGGAAAAACAGAAGTTAGCAATGGATAACATACATGAGGACAGCTCATAAAAATGAAAAGCTTCTGTAGGTTCGATAAAGTGAAAACTCAATGTACAGAATGAGAGAAAACTTAGAAATTTGATAAAACTTTCAGAAACCATGTTTTCTGATAACCATGTATCTGTAATCTAGAGCTGATAAAGATCTAGAATATATGAAGAACAATTAAACTTAATAACACAAAGATAACTCAATAATAATTAAAAAAACCAAAACAAACACAACTGAACAAGTGTCCTACATTGGTATTTCACCAGAGGATATATAAATGGCCCCAAAGCATGGGGAGATTCTCATCTAATCTGCAATAAATTGCCGCTTAAGTCTTACAGGGATGTTGTTATCTTGTTGTTGTTGTTGTGTACTGTTGAGTTGGAACCAACCCATAGCTGACCCTCTGGTGGGTTTTCAGAGGCAATTAATTGCACAGGAGGAGATTGCCCATCCTTCATGAAGTGGCTGGTGGATTTGAACTGCATGCATTTGGGCACAGCTTCTTGCCACTATGCCACCAGTGCTCCCTCTCACAGGGATAGTTAACTCTTAAAATGAGGGGAAATAACAAATATTGAGGATGTGGAGAAATCAAAGTTTTCATTCTTTGCTAATGAAAAACAAAATGGTATAACCATTGGTTCCAAAAATCCTTAAATATGAAGTTATATTACCTAGTAATTCCTCTCTTGTGTTTATACCCAACACTCTGGAAAGCTGTCATGTAAATAGATACACAAACACCAAATTTCATTGCAGCTTTATCCACAGTGACCAAAAGATGGAGACAATTCAGATGTGCATCAGTAAATGAGTAAGTAAACAATATGTCAAGTGAAGCAACGGTAGTGGAGAAGGAACAAAGAAATTTGTAACTGGCTGTGATCAATTAGTTGTGGCCTCCACTCCACTTGGACCAGCCACAATCAACATTCTTGGTACCAGCAGCCAGGAAATTAAAAGACGAATTGCATTGGGAAAAATCTGCTGTGAGAGACCTTCCCAAAGTACTGAAAAGCAACAGTGTCAGTCTGGAGACTAAGGTGAGCCTGATCCAGGCCACAGTTTTTCCAGTTACTTGCCATGTATCAGAAAGCTGGACAATGACTAGCGATAATAGAAAATTGATGCCTTTGAAGTGTGGTTTTGGAGAAGAGTGTTGAATATACCATAGACTGCTAGAAGAACAAAACAAATTTGTCTGAGAGAGGGTGAGACCAGGTTGCTCCTTGGAGGCAAGGATTCTGAAGCTTTATCTGACATACTTTGGACATGTTGCAAGGTGGGATCAGTCCTTGGAGAGGGACATCATGCTTGGGAGAGACAGCGCAAGAGAGGAAAACCCTTGATGAGATGGACTGATTCAGTGACTGGGGTAATGAGGGTCAGTGTGTCAGAGACAATAAGGCTGATACAAGATAGAACCGGGTTTAGGGATATTCTACATAGGGTTGCTATGAGTCACAGGCAACTTGACAGTACATGACAACAACGGACAATATGTAATAAGTAGAGATAGAGATGTGCAATTAAGAGATAAACAGACAGAGATGTGCAACACCTCTATCTCCACATACATACCTATAGTCAAATAATATACTGTGCCATAAAGAGAAATTAAGTACAACGCAATGCGGATGAGTACAACCTTGTGTTGAGTACAGTAAGTCAACCATAAAAGAAGTCAAATATTTCTATTCCTCAGATATGAAAGACTTAGAATCAAAAAGAAGATATAGATTATTTGTAATGGTAGTTACCAGGAGAAGAGGGACAAGGAAAGGAGGACTCGTTGTTGTTGTTATGTGTCACTGAGTGGAGTAGGACTCACAGCAACTCTCTGAACAAGAGATCCATACCTTGCCCTGTCTCGTTCCACACTCACAATCTCTGACATTTTCAAACTCATTATTACAGTCACTGTATCAGTTCATCTTGTTGAGAGGTATCTTCTCTCTCTCTGACCCTCCTCCTTTCCCAGCATGGTGTCTTTTTCCAGGGACTGGCCCTTCCTGACAACATGCTCAAAGTATGTGAGACGGAGTGTCACCACTTTTGCCTTCAAGGAGAAACTTCCTTCAAGACAGACTTGTTTTTCTTTTGTTAGTCCATAGATAGTCAGTATTCTTTGCCAACATCATAATTCAAAGGTATCCATTCTTATCTAACATCTCTATTCATTGTACAACTTTTGGATGCAGAAGAAGCAATTGAAAGGGAGTTCTGGTGGCCTAGTGGCAGGAAACTGTGCTGCAATCCCAAACGCACATGGTTCAAGGCCACTGTAGTTGCTCCAAGGGAAAAAGATGGGCAAACTCCCGTGTGATTAACTGTCTCTGAAAACTCGCCTAAGGGTCAGCTATAGATCGGTTCCAACTCTATGGTACACAACAACATAATGAACTGATACAAAAAATTCACAAAAAGAAGCAATCAAAAATACCATGGATTGAAGAGGGCTCAGCTTACTCTTTAAATGGGCATCATAAGTAACATCAAATTTTTGTTTGTAGAAATGGAAAATTTGGCAACATATATTAAGGATTTTGCATAACATTATGATATTATTGGAATCACCGGATTTTACACCAAAAAAGTTCAATTGGCAAATGAAGTGTTGCCTATGTATCTGTCAACAATAAACATAGTATTTATTTTGATTACTGAGTGTAAATGTTTTAGTGTATGCCCATAAAGATTACAGCATAGAAAACTCAATGCAACAGTTCTACTGTATCATATAGAGGTCACTGTTAGTAAAAAAAATCAACTCAAAGGCAAACAGCAAGAACACAATGAACCAATATGTTAATATTATATTTGCAAAACAAATTTTCCCCCCATGGAGTTGAGGAGCCTTGGAGACAAAAGTGCTGAACGCCCTGAATAGTCTTAACCTGCTTCTTATTAAGCTGATTAGTTTCCAACCACCTCTGTCCTCCCTCTGAATCATGGAGCCCCCATGAGAGAAGATTACTGGTACCAACCAGCCCACCCAACAGTGGTTCAAACTTGGTCCTTTGACTTTGAAACTTGGATGCACTTTAAATACATTTAGAAGATAGTTCATAGCAGAGTTACTCAAAATAGAAAGAAAATAGAAACAGCCCAAATGTCCATCAACAAATGAGTGAATGGAGAAACTGAGGTACATTTGCAAGATGGAATAGTATACAGCACTCAGGGGCAATGATTTAGAAAAATCCTATGTAACATGAGAGAGGCTGGGGAGCATTATGCTCAGTGAACTAACTCAGTTTCATAACAACAAATACTGCATAAGACCATTATTGTAAAAATAGAAGGATTACTAGTAAGATGTATACAAAAGTCCAAATGAAGAAGAGGGCTGGGGGAGCTGGAGTGACAGAGGGTGAGTGGAATCACAGGGTCTCAGAGTTTGGTGGGCAGAGGGAGGCGGTGAAGAAATTAGGAAAAATCCAGGGGGGACCTGAAAAGGCATAGTAATGGTGAGCATGGGTCAATAGTGATTAATTTTATAAAACTAATTGGAATGATCATATGAAACACAATATTATAATAGAGGAATGTGTGAAACATAATGTATGTAAATGAAAACCAATGCATATGAATTTTGTATGTAAATCAATAGAAAATAAAAATAATTTTAAAATTTTTAAAAAAGGACAGTCCACCATATATTTACTTTTCTCCCGTGTATTTCCTGACCTTTATAACCCCTCACCCAAAACTCCTCCTTGATGCCTTGCTCTGTGACACTTTAGGCTCCCACCTTTCATCCTTGATCAATGCACCATTATAATCAAACTATCAAGTCTAAGCGTTCTGGGTTGCAGTTTTGTTTTTAAAACGTGGAGGGGAGGACTCCACCAGCAAACCAGATGTGGTCGTCTCCAGTTTCAGTGCTTAATGCACAATAAGTTGCAGGTTTGTGCTAGTTCCTCGGGGGTAAATCACAAACAAGAATTAACACATCACCAGCCCCACTTCCTCTTCCCAGCATGTCTGTTTAAAGTTAAAGTGAATGATGGACTCAAATATCAAAGGCACAGTGCTCCTAAATTAGCCAATCAGCTCCAAATACAGCTGGAAACAAGAGCAGGGGATAATGTTTTTCAATCAGTGGACAATGCTTTGAAAGTTTAATTATAAATGGTACCCGTTTATTTCAAGCTAAATGAATCTTGCCACTTCTCTGTAGGCAGTCCACAAAGCGTGCCCACAGTCTACTCTTTATCTCTTATTGCCTGCAGTGTAAAAATGTCAAAATCCCGTTCACCGATTTCTTCTCTGCTCTTGTAGCATTCGGCTGAGGAACCAGCGAATGTTTGCTCTGTAATTATTTGAACAAATCAATTTTCTGAGCTAGTCTTTAAGAAAGAAACGGTCTGGGTTGACCTGACAAGACAAATTAGAATCAGTGCCCTTCAAATTGGCAAGCCCACCATCCATCAATGAGGCCTGTTTTCCAGGTCAAGGGAAGGAAGGAGCAGGCGGCTTGCGACTGGTCTCAGGTGTCAGGTCTGAAAAGAAACATGTCTGTTATCTGCCCCTGTCAAGGGGAGGATGACCTCCAGCTCAGGGGTTCAGGCTCTGGAAATACACACAATGAATCATTTGCAAGTCACAAGCCCCAAATGCTTCTGCTTGGACATGGTGCGATCTTCCTCACTCATTTGATCCCTATGTCCAATTTCCATATCACTCCTCCTCAGATGGGAAAAGAAAGTGGACAGGCACGGATGTGTCCACTCAGTCCATTGCCATCTCTCCCTCCTCCACCTATCATGGCAGAAGGAGGTACAACGATGAGGCAAGCAGACTTAAGAGCAATCACTTTTGTGCCACTATTAGAACCTCTACTCAGAATATTATTGCTTTTCAATTTTTGACTCATGCACTTTTAACTTGTTAGTTAAATTTGTATCTTCTA
>NW_006399863.1:6348118-6351992 GCF_000299155.1 Elephantulus edwardii | reverse complement strand
GGAAGAAGAACGAACTGGGGAGGAGGGTGGAGAAAACAGTGCAACAATGAATGAATGAAAACCCCAAATCTCTGTAAATGTTCATTAAAACTAATAAAATTTAATTAAAAAAAAAGAGCAATCACTGAGGGGAAATTCCAGTGGGAATGATAAATGTGGCACGTCCATCAATTTACAGGATTCCTTTGTCTATAACCAAGCTCAGGATGGGAAAACCCAGGGTAGGAGAACTCATATAGAATAGGTAAGGAAATGCAGTCTGGCCTTTGAGGTCAGACAGGCCAACCAGCTGAGTGATGAGAGTTTCAGTTTGCCTATATGTGAAATAGGGATGATATCTATCTGTAAGGCTATTTAAAGGATTATAGGTACTACTTGTAAACTTGAAATTCTTTCCTGTTGTTATGTGCTGTCAAGTTGCTTGTGATTCATGGTGATCCCATGTACAATAGCCCTGAGACCTGCTCCATCCTGTGCCAACTTTACCGTCTCTGACACACCTACCCTCATTGCCCCAGTCACTGAGTCATTTCATCTCATTGATGGTCTTCTTCTCTTGCACTGTCCCTTCACCCTCCCCAGCATGATGTCCTTCTCCAAGGTCTGGTCTCTCCTTGCAATATGTCCAAAGTATGTCAGACGAAGCCTCAGAATCCTTGCCTCCAAGGAGCAGCCTGGTTTCATCCTCGCCAGGTCAAACCTGTTTGTTCTCCTAGCAGTCTGTGGTATACTCAATACTCTTCTCCAGCACCACAGCTCAAAGATATCAATTCTCTTTACTACACAAAAAAGGCAAATATCTCTCTTGCTTTGCTTTCCAATTGAAACCAACTCATAACTGACCCTTAATGGGGTTCCCAAGGCTTAAAATTCACCTGGCAGAAGAGTGTTCCTCTTTCTCCAGATGAGATGCTGATGGATTTGAGCCACTACAGAGCTGCTGTCTTCGGATCAGCAGTGGCCTCCTCCAGGCTCCACCAGCAGAGGGCCTTTTGTTTTATTTTAATGGTATTTCCCAAAAAAGTATAAACACAAGTGTATTTACAAACCAATTATCAAGCCTTGCCAGCTGGAGGTGACAAAAATGGGAGCATAGTCATGTTTAAGGAGCAAGTAACTCTGGTTTTAACTGCTGTGATGTTTCTCAGCGTCACTTCTGCAAAATCCTGCACATTTTCCCAGGTGCTCCCAATTACTGCTTCTGATATGTTCACAAAATGGTCTGAATGAAGTTCTCTATCGGGATCCTCCATTAGTTAGTATCTGGCATGCTTTCCTCTCTCTTATTGCTACTGTCAATAGTACTACTTAATAGATCAGCAGAATCCAGACAAGAGGTATTGTCTCCAGTGTTCCCTCTGTCTCCTCTACACAGGGTGACCCCCACTGGTGCGAGGTTCCAGTTACAATGAGAACAATGGACCTTCCTTCCCCAATTCCTCTAAGGTCCCTTGATCCATTCCTTAATTCATTCAAATGAACAAACAAAAACTTAGCAAACATCAAGGACTCAGTAGCCTGCAAAAACACTACCATCTCCACACATTTTATCCTCCAAAAACCACACGTGTCAAATGTAAAATACTACCTTTAGCTCAAGAGATAGAAACTTCTTGGAACTCCTCTTTCATTCCATATTCACCAACACCTTTACTGGGTCCTGAAAGTTTCAGAGATCTGAGGGTATTAGTCAGGTAGGGCACAGTATCTAAGTCAGCTCTTCACTTATTCAAATAAACTGAGCGTAAGCCCTACTGCCAACCAGGGATGATGACTCAGGGAACCAGGAGAAGAAATGCACATGGATTTGCAGAGGTCAAGAGACATACACATTGGAAAGCTTGCAAGCCACCTTCTCTCTCTCCCTTCTTATATATGACATGTGATGCATGGATTTCTCTAACTAATTACAATAACAAGGTCAGGATACAGCATTTATTGTAGGCAATATCTCAGTTTGGATTTACAAGAGAAGATAAATGAGTAAGGTAATTTATGTATTTGAATCATAACCAAATGTGTGTATTTTCAATCATAATCATCATTAGGTGACAAATTCATGAAAGCACTAACAAGAAGTTTTAGAATTAAATAACCCTTTAGACAAATTTAAATAATTAAGTGATCCATTAATGGAGTAGAGTCAGAGGGTAAGTACTTCTGAGACTCTACTTCATTTTAGAAGCAAAACACTGATTATAAAGAGTAACTATTAACATACTGAACGTCTTTGGACTTGATCCCGTTAGCCCCTCTAAGCTAAACTTTGCTTCCAAGTACCCTAAATGTTGTGCTAAAATGGAGAGAAATCAGTCCCTCCGTCTTCATAGCCAATTGTCATCAAGCCAAAACTGTTACAAGGTCACAGATGTACAGGCCAGAAAGGGGAGCTGGTGACTCATCAAGTAGCCAGTTGCCTAAAGGAAGTCGTTCCATGCAACCTACTTGAAATGGGTCTCATATATATGTTGTTATGTGCCGTCGATTTGCTTGCGACTCATAGCGACCCTATGCACAACAGCCCTAAACTCTGCTCTGTCTTTTGCCAATCGCACTGTCTCTGACACTCCCATCCCATTAACCCCAGTCATCGAATCAATCCACCTCATAGAGGGCCTTCCCCTCCTGCGTTGTCCCTCCACCCTCCCCAGCATGATGTCCTTCTCCAAGGACATCATATATATATATAGAGTCTAGAAAAATGAGACTGAAACCATCAAGAATTGGTATAAGGTCCACGGCTCTAGGACAAGACTGTTTTTCAGAGGCTAGCAACACTGAGACTCAAGAAAGTAATGCCATGCTTTATGTAGCCAGCTTCTTCCAGCCACAAATGCTGTTCCACATGGATATTCTTGAAGGTTCTTGGCTCTAGTTTAACAGGACATCCCAGACACCAGTATTTCCCCAATCCACTGGTTTTACATTCTCCCTTAATTTTGTCAGGCTTTAATTTCTTCCTTAGTTTTAAAAACTAGTATTTCTTCTTTATTTCTTATGTCCATCTCTGTTGAGCATGGCATGATTGCTTCACCACTACAAATTATTACGATGAGATAGTATCTGGTCTCTTAGTTCCCCTAGTTAACCTGGGTAAGGCTGAGTAATGGGAGAGAGGTGGTGTCCCACAGAACACCCTGCAGTCTCAATGACTAAGGAAGCAAGCCCTCGGAACTGAGTCAGGAAGTTTGACCAGGACTGCCGGGTAGGGGAGGAGTGAGGGTGCCTAGGTTAGTTGTTCTTGAAAGGGCTTGGGGGAATGCCAGAGCAAGTCTATACAGAATCAGATGTCTTACCCTCCCAATTCAGGCAAATTATCAGGTAAAACTAATTTAGCAAAGGAAAGCATGACACAACTTAAAGTTAACAATTTGAAATAGCTAGTGTTTTATAACTGTAGATTCACAAACTCAACCTTATCACCACTGAGTTTGAACCTACTCATAGATGATAGTCAATGGGATTTTCAGAGGTGGTAAATCTAATGAGACTGTTCATCTTTCTCTCAAGAAACAGCTGGAGGATTTGAACCACCAGTCCTTGCTCTGACAGTGCAATTTCTTAGCCACTAGGTCACCAAAGCTCCCTAGATTTACAGGCAGTTATAAAATAATATTGAGAGACACACTGTACTTTTACTCAGCTTCTCCAAATGGTATTTTCTTGTGATATCAATGTATACAGTACAACCGCACAACCAAAAATGTTAACCTTATATAGTGAAGATGCAAAACCTGCTCCTTTCTTTTCTTGCTCTTCCCTCCCCAGTGTCCATTGTATTTTTTAATGAATTTATTTATTTTTCATTTCAATGAACATCTACAGAGATTTTGGAATTCCATTCATTCATTGTTGCACCCTTCTCCCCGCCCAC
>NW_006399863.1:6319425-6345660 GCF_000299155.1 Elephantulus edwardii | reverse complement strand
GACACCATTGCTCTTCAGTACTTTGGAGAGGTCCCTAACAGCAGACTTTCCCATCGCAATACATCTTTTAATATCCTGCCTGCTGGTGCCAAGAGTGTTGACTGTGGAGCCAAGCAGACTAAAGTTGTTAACAATCTCAACCTCTTCACCATCCATCTTGATGCTGCCCGTTGGTCCAATGGTGAGAATCTTTGTCTTCTTTATTTGCATATTAAATAATGTTTGAAGAAGGGTTTCATTCACTCAGCATAACTTTCTAGAGATTAATCCAAGTTCTTGCATATGCCAGTAGTGCCTGCCTTTTTTACTGCTGAGTTAATATTCCACATCAGGGGAGCATCCTTCTTTATTTCATCCATTACCAAACATTTGGGCTGCTTGTTTTCATTTTGAGTTTTCATTATGGATAAAGTTCCTTTAAACATCTGAGTAGAGATTTTGTTTTTGTTTTTTAATATAAATTTGTATTTCTTTGGGAGAAAAGCCCAGAAGTAAAATTTTTTGATCATATGCTGGTTTCAGGTTTAGTGTTTTGGTTGTTGTTGTTGTTTTAAACCTGTCAAATTCTTTTCTAGAATGATGATTCCAATTTGTGCTCCAGCCAGTTCTGAAATAACTCAGTTCTCAAGATCCTCACCAGCATTTTGTGCTGCCATTATTTTCATTTTTTATTTTAGTAATTCTGATAGGAATGTACATTTAAACTGCCTGTCAGAATTACTAAAATAATGGCCACTGTTATGTATTGAATGATGTCTCCGCAAAATATGTATAGAATTCTAACTCCTAACCCTGAAGATGTAATTTAATGCAGTCGCCTTCCTTATGTAATCTGTTTCCATCCAACATAATCTAACTTAATGCAAATCCTTCATAATGGGATCTAGTGTGATCTACTCAATCATCCATTGAGATCAGAACAGTATAGGGAGGAAAAGAAGCCTAATTTCTTATTTATACTAACAGCACCACAAACATAGAGATATGGAGTACTTACTGAAGTAGATGATATATGAAGATTTCTAAAAATTAAGGAAAACCCAAGGCCAGAGTCAAAGTTATTGGTTAGGGAGAAACTGGCCTGGCCAAGACCCTAATTTTGGACTAGAGCTTCAGGAATTATGAGAAAAATTTCTGTTCTTTAAAATGCTTACTTGTGATACTGTGTTATAGTAGTCTTACAAAAGATTGATGGCAAACATCTTGTTAGCATCTTTATATCATCTTCAATGAATATTTAATAAAGATAATGAATAAGAATGAGAGAAGAATTGACGCTTATAAGCTGTGGTGTTGGAGAAGAGCACTGAATATTTCCTGGACTTCCAATAGAGCAAACAGATATGTCTAGGAGAAAGGGCAGCCAGAGTGCTTCTTGGAGACAAGGATGACAAAGCTTCATTTCAAATATTTTGGGCATGTGGTCAGAAGAGGCTATTCCTTAGGGCTCTAATACTTGAAAAGGTGGGGAGTGTCAGCAAAAGAGAAGAAGACCCTCCACAAGATAGACTGATACAGTGACTGCAGCAATGGGCTCAAGTGTGTCATTGATAGATGAGGATGGCACAGCATAGGACAGGGTTCAGATATGTTGTTCATAGGCTCGCTGTGAGTCATACTCAACTCGATGGTACCTAAAAACAGCAATATCATCTTCATAGAGCTCTGGTGGCCCAACGATAAGGAATTGTACTGCCAATCTGAAGACACGTGGTTTGAATCCACCAGCTGATCCACCAAAAATGGGCAGTCTCCTCCTATGCAATCAACTGCCTCTAAAAACCCACTGGAGGGTGAGTCATGAGTCAACTCCAACTCAATGGTACATAACAACAGACTAACCACATATGAGCTTCAGTGAAATATAGTCTTTTGCTCATTTTCTAGTTGGGTTTTAGTCCTGGTGACCTAGTGGATATGAAGTTGTGTTGCTAACTCAGAGGTAAGAGATTAGAACCCACCTGCTTCTCCATAGTAGAAAGATGAGTGATCTCTGATGCAACATACAGCCCTGGAAATGGAACAGAAGGTCAGCCATGGACCCATTAGTGCAGTGTATTTGTGTGAGGGTGTTTCTAGGTTTTGTATTCTGTACCAGTGATCTACGTGCCTATTGCACCACTAATGCTACACAGTCTTGAACATGCATTTACATGCATTGTCTTATGTTGTTTGGTGCTGATGCTCGAGTGGAGCAGGGACCCCTCACTAATGTTGAAGGGTGAGGCAGGAATGCTGGATCCTCCCTGGGGCCCTTGCTGGTCCCTCTCTGGTAGGAGTCAGGAGTATCTCATTGTTGCTTGCTGGTGGCCTCTGCTAAAACGATGACAGTATCCTTTATTGCTGCTGCATGTGGTCAACGCTCACATGGTTTCTACTGGCATCATGAGTGACAGGAAGACCTCATTAGCATCCAACAGGAATAAAATCTAAGCTCAGAGTTTTTTGACACCACACAGGAAGTGTCATTGGGAATGCCTACGTGTAGAGTGGGGGAGCTCAGGTGGCTTAATAGTAAGGAATTGCACTGTCAACACAGAGGTGTGTGGTTTGAATTCACCAGCTGCTCCACAGGAGAAAGATGGGCAAGAGATCACTCATCTTCTTCCATATGAGTTACTATCTCTGAAAACCCACTGGAAGGCCAGTGATGAGTCAATCCTGACTTGACAGTATATAACAACAACAATTATACCACGTACGGAGCTCTGGTGGTGCAATCAGTACGAAGTGGCACTGCTAAGCTGAAGGCAGTGTGACTTTCTGGCAGCTCAAATCAACTAGCAGGTGTGGGAGAAAGATGGGCAACTTCTTTCCACGAGATTCCCAGCTCCTGCAGGGTCAGCTATTAATTGGTTCTGACTCCATTGCAATAAGTTTATGCGAATTACACAGTGAAGGAGCTCCCCCAGCAGCATAGCAGGTTAAGGGTTGAACTGCTAACCAGAAAGTTGTTGTTGTTGTTCAGTGTTGTCGAGGCATAGATAACTGATATTGACTCTATGAGCAAATGACCTGAACACCTGTATAACTTTCATCATTTCTCCAAGTTCATAGGGTTTCTGGAGGCAAGCTATTTTGGAAGCGGATGCCACTCCTGCATCCAAGCTTGTTTTCATTGAGGAGCTCCACAAACACTGTCCACCGTGGGTAAGTTTGAATTTACCAGGTGCTCCAGGGGGAAAAGATGAGCCCTCCTCACTTCCTGTAAAGATTTACAGTCTTGAAATCCTAGTGGAGGGTCACCATGTGTTGGAATCAACCAGACAGCCATGAGTTTAGTGTTTATTTTGTTAGATGGTGGATCTCGAGGAACCTCATTCAACTTCTGCCTGGATGTGTGGGCTTGAGACCTCAAGTTCGTCTGTGATATTGGGCTGGAGTCAAAGTTATGGTCTCAAGTTTTCTGTCTTGCTAGGCTGTAACTTTTCTGGTATTCTGACTAGAGAAATGTGGCTCTCGGTAGAATTTATTTTCTTCTGGTCTATGTCTGGAATTCCTAGGTTGCTTCTCCGGCTCAAAGTATGGCATATAAGAGGCGCAAAGGAAACCCAACGAATCAATCAGCATGTATTTCCCTTGGTTCTAAGATCACGAGAAGGCTTCTTTTCAACTTACTGTTTTCTTGTGTTTGTCTCAGAAATAATGGTCAAAGTTTTTAGTTCTTCTAAGTGGGAACAGCAGGGAAAACTACCTCTAGTGCATGTACTGTTAAGTGGAAGTCTTCTGTTACTGTTTTCGAATCAATATTTGTTTTACCCAAATGGATATGTCACTTCAATGGAGATGGTCAAATTATCTAACTTATTTGACCAGAAAGGGGAGAAACTAGAAGAAAAACAAAAGTTGAATGAAAACTTACCTGCCAGATGATTGTAAACCTAAATCTTAAATGCCCTGACAGTCACAAGAATTTCCTTTTTTCTATAGATTTCTTTTCTAAATTCAGATGACAAGAAAGAGGGGATTTTCAGTAATGAAATGTAAATCATATCCTGGGATCTAAGTAACTCTGCTGTATCTTGATTTTTGTGCTATTTTTTCATTCAAACGTGCTTTCCTTCAAGCAATATATAAAGAATGTCTACTTCATGCTCCCTTCTTTACTAAGTTACAGGGACAGAGCACTGATGGCCAGGAAAAGAGGTAATACTAGTCTGCACCTAAAAGATTGCATTCGAAGATTTGCCAAAGGCAGGTTGCTATTGTTACCATTGAGTTAGAACCGACCCATAGTTGACCTTCCAGTGGGTTTTTGGAGGCAATTAATTGCAAAGGAGGAGACTTCCCATCCTTCTCCTGCGGAGCAGCTGGCGGATTCTAACCATGGGCCTTTGGGATTGCAGCACAGTTTCTTACCACTAGGCCACGAGAGCTCCCTGGAATATTAATCCTGACATCAACCTAGATGAGTCTGGCGTCAGTCTTTCTAATCATGGTAATATTCTCTCTTAGAATGTGTCTTGAGGACGACAAGAAAGAATCAGGCAAGAAAAGGGTCAAGGATGTGAAATGCTGCACGGATGGACACAGGAGCTACTGATTTGGCACCTAAGGGAAGCCCAGTGACTTCTGAAAGGATGAGAATGAAGGCCACAGCAAGTCTGTAGAGAACTGCCCAGCCAGTGCAGAAGGCCGTTCTCTTTAAAGTCAGCTTTCCAAAGTTTGAAAAGGCCTGTCCTCCTCCTCAGTTTCAATCGCTTTCATGTTTCATGGCTTGCATGTTGAGAAGAGATCTTACAAATTCTTTGGATAATCATGCTCATTCTTAACAACATGGCAACTATAAAATTCATGATCCTTACTCTCCAGAACAGACTCTCCACAAACGCAGAGTGTCTGGCGAGTTATGGCCAAAGGCCTCTAAACAAATTGCTTTTCAAACCAGCATCTCCAGCTAATATTTTCCACAACATGCAACCCCACTCCTGTTTGCAGTAAAGCCTGGAATGAAACCATACTCTGTTTGTTTTCCAGCTCACATTATGACCTACTATAAAAAGAATTAATATTCATAAATCTTTTTTATTGCACCAATGGCGATGTTTTAAAGAGGCGATTACCACCTGACATGGGGGCAGGCAAAGGACTAAAGGAATCTTCAGAGAGCAAAATATCCTATTCCCCTGTGAGTGTTCAAAGAGGAATGCAAAGAAAGGTTCACATGTTGAATTGGGGCATATGAATGAACATTTTGAGAAAATTTTCCATAAGGGCTCCAGATACTTTGAGGGAAAATGCCCTGAAAACTTTTGTAGAGTTTCTGGGAACATAAGCGGGAGTATTGAGCACGGGTTATGTAACGTGGAATATACCACATGGTCAATCTTTTTGAAATTTTCCAGATGGAACCTACAGTTTGAAAAGCTTAGAAACGTCTTCCATGATGACCATGTTTTCTGTAACTAAAGCTTCCTCAGGTTCTGACAGCTAAGCAGAGGCTTGACTTCAGCTATTCCCGTCTGAAAATATCAGGAAAGTCCGCTTTGCTTGGCTTCCAAGCTTAATATTAACAACAATACCTGAGAAGAGGTAGCCCTTACAATGGCCCAACAGGAAAATGACCACATTGGAAAGCCAGGCATGCTACATACAACACATAAGACAGAAGAGAGAAACTTGGGAGGGAAGACATAGACTTTTGTTATGATTTTAAGTAGAAAAGTAAGGAAGTACAATGGTTAGTTACATTGTTGTGGTTCTTTAATCTCAATTTGAGGAAGAAACTAGTAAGTCTTTCATTCAATAAATATTGACTTTCTACTGTCAGAAAAGTACCATACAAAGCCTGGAGATACAGTATTGAGCAAAAGCAGAGATTAACATTTAGTGGGTAACAGCAGGAGTGGCATCCACTTCCTAAATAACATACTTCCAGAAACTCTCTGAATTTTGATAAATGTTGATAGTTGTAAAAGGGCCTCAGGCCTTTTGTTCATAGGGTTGCTATGAGTCATGCTTGACTCAAAGGCAATCAACAACATAATAATGAGATGAAGAAAAGTACAAATGGAAATGAATTACTTTAAGAACAATAGTTCTGTTCTTCATACATATTGAAAAAGTATGGAGACAGGATGCATCCCTGACACATTCCTTTCCTGATTTTGAGCTATGCAGTAATTCCCTGCTCTGTTCTGAGGACTGCTTCCTGGTCCAAGTATAGGTTTTACTTAAGCAAATCGAGTGTTCTGAGATTTCCGTTCTCCTCAAGGTTAACCATAATTTGTTGTGATCTACACAGTCAAATGCCTTTGCATAGTCAATGATACATAGATATCCCTCTGGTACTCTTTGCTTTCTGCCAAGATCCATCTGACATTGGTGATAATGTCTCATTCTTCCCTACAGATTTTATTATCCTTGTGTTGATGATGTCTTTCTAAGCATTCTGTCCAAATCAGAGACTCTTTTGATTATCTTTCAAATTGGAAAGTGAAAACAGCAGTTCACTTTTATTGTTAGGTCCCGTTGAGTCAGTTTCAATTCATACCCAATATACAAAGTGATCCGACATACAAAGAAACAAATACTTCCTGGCCTGGCCATCATGCTATGTTTGTTCCTCCTGTTAACAATCCCTGTGGAATCCATTTCATTGGGAGTTTTGCCTTTTTTCTAGCCCCTCGACTTTACTGACTATGATGGTCTTTTCCAAGGACTCACTCCTCCTGATAACATTTCCAAAGCATGAAAACCAAAGTCTTCACATCTTGCTTCTAATGAGCATATAGTTTCATTTCTCCCAAAACAAATAAGTTGTGGTTTGATTTTTTCTTTTCTTTGAGTAGTCCATGGTATAATCCCTGAGGGTTTCTAATTCAGAGGGGATATGATCCTCTGGAGGGTCAACTATAGATCAGTTCTGAATCAATGGTACACAATAACAACAGTCAACAGATAAATGGGAGCATGAGATATAAAGGGAAGACAGACAATAAAAGAGTCTACAAAAGCCAGTTACCCCTACAGTAGAACAAAGCCTAAGCTTGTTTGAGAACCGTGGGAGCCAACAGAGACCACATGACTCAGGGTGATCTGCCAAAGGATAAGAAAGCTGAGGCCTGCACACACCCGGCTACTTTCAGTAATTGATGGAACGTTTCTCCTTAGATATGTTAGTTTCCAGAAAGAAAAAAGTCTCAAGCGAATGAATACAAGGTCTGGCAATTGTTAAGTTGAGACTGACATCATAAAGTGATGATGAGGAGTGCAGGTGGAGCTGAAGGTTCAGAAATGTTTCTTTAGTGCAGATCCAAACAGAGGAAACATGTATCCAGCACATTGCAGTGAATGGTTTCATCATCCACCAGTTGTCCAAGTCGAGGGCCTAATGACATCTTAGACATTGCCCTTTGACTCACCTCTAGCTTCAGTCACTTGGTTCAATCTGTTCTCCCTTCTGAACGCCTTTGAAACCCACCCACTTCTCTTCATCTCCATTATCTACCATGACAGGACCATTCTCATTTTTATGATGTGGATATCAGCAGCTACTTCTTCCTTGATCACCCTGTTTCCAAAAGTTCCCTTCCTTTATCCATTCTCCAAAACTCCATTTTTCAAGTTCAAATATGACCAAGTCATCCCTTGACTCAAAACTCTTAAACATCTGTATTCTCTCTCCTTCCTGGACATCCATCCAACATCCCCTTGTCCAACATCAATCTTTGCAATTTTAAAGGTTTTGCATGACCTGGCTCTAGTTTAACATCCTCAGATACACACCTCCCACTCTTCTTTGTGAGCTTCACACTCCAGCCAAAGGAAACCTCTGAATGGGCCCTGTTCCCTTTCTCATTTGGACCTCATTCATATAATTCTCTCTACTTGGAATGATCCATCTTCCTGGCCTGTCTGTATTTGGGTAACCCTGCTCACCTTTTCAAGACATAACTTCCTTCAGGAAAGCTTTACTTTAGATGTGACATCACTTCCTGCAGTAAAGTTATGCTGATCCCTGACTCTGGGTAAGGTGTCACACATGTCCTCAGAGAAGACCCATTCTTGTCCGCCAGGAGCTCGCTGTATCAGCCTGATTCGGAAGAACAGGAAAGGTTCCTGTCTTCCCCTCTGAGAATCTATTCTCCCTTTGAAAACACCCATGATCAAGTCTATGGCAGACACCTAATGAAGATGTGTATCAGAGGAAGTTTAAAAAAGCCAGGTTAATACTTGTCTACAACCTTGATCAAGATTGGCATCCACTTCCTAAACAACATGCCTTTGGAAACTCTATGAACTTCAGTGACATGACAATAGTTATAGAAAGGATTCAGGTATTTTGTTTAAAGGGTCATGACAAGACACACTCAACTCAACAGCACTTAACAACATTAAGAAGTGTGAAGGAGTCATATTATGATCAACTTAAAGAGGATCAACTCTGGGGCTTTCTGAAAGACCATCTCTCAAAGTTTAAAGAAATTCCTGGACAGACATTTCTGGATCTACAGATTCCTTTCCACATCTCAGTTGTGTGTCTGTGGTCCCTGAAAGAATCCTACTTCATAGATCAAGCTTCTGAAGAAGGGAGCTCGTGGCAGGAAGCGTTGGCCCTTGTTGACTGCGGTTTCTCAGACAAAAGTTAGAGAAGGTACAGGGCACAAAGAAGTGGCGCCATCTCTGAGTTGGTACCTCTGAGTTTCACCTATTTTTGCTGGAGAGGTAAAAGAGTGCCACTCTCCCCAGTGGTGTCAGAAGAAAAGCTGGAGCAGAAATTAAGGCATATGGAAGGAATATGCTCTCAACATATTCTCCAAGTGGGATGTCTTTTCAACAATCTTTTTGTAAATACGACTTTGCCAGGAGCATTGTTAAGATTGATGACCAGATACTGGAGGAAGTAATGTGAGAGCAAGAACATGAGAGCTGCAGAGACAGAGCTAAAGATGTCTTTGGAATGTGCTCATCCCTATGTGCCAGCCATTGGGTGGGACCGTAACCACAGGTTTGCCCTCTAGGAAGAGAAAGCCTTGCTCAGTCTGTTTTCACTAGGACTCAAGCCTATGCGTCTCCACCGTCATCTTTCTGAGTTCCAGATCCATAGAACTAGCTCACAAAGAAACATCTTTTTACCTCTCCACTCTAATGTGTCAGTTCTGACTTGATGGCACACAACAACATCAACAACCTATAACAATGAGCTCAGGTATATTCTCAAAGATTATGAGGATGGCAGAGATGAGGGCAGGGTGCAGATGTGTTGTTCACAGGGTCGTTATGAGTCATAACCAACTCAACTAACAACAACATTTACCTCAAACATAAACGGCCTCAGGCTGCCTTTATCTTTCACCACTAAACCTGCTCTGTTTTTCCTGCTGCAAAAAATGTCACCAGCATCAATCCATTTGTTCCATGTGGTGGAGGAATCCTCAGTGTCTCCTGGATGCCTGTTGTCCATGTGCTGGAGAAATCCTCAGTGTCCCAATGTCCCCCTTTTCATATATAAACAATTCCCAAATATCTGAAAAGCATCCGTTTCACTCTTTTCCCAGAACAAAGAGATATGTGCAGCCAGAGTGCTGCTTGGAGGCAAAGATGATAAAAATTCATCTCACAGACTTTGACTTTATTGCTAGAAAAGGGGGAAGGGAGGGACAGCGAAAGAGAGGAAGACCCTCAACCAGGCAGACTGACAGTGACTGCAGTAATAGACTCGGGTGTGTAAGAGGTTGTGTGGGTCGGCACAGGCTAGGACAACGTTTAGATCTGTTAGGGTTGCTATGAGTAGTACTCAACTTGATGGCACCTAAAAACAACAACTAAGTATGTGTTTTTTCAGACCATCTCTTACCTAGAAGAGTCCAATCTCCAACCTGGTCTTCCTACTCTCTGCCTGTTACCTCGCTCCTCCTGTCATTTCTACAGGATCTGGTGAGTAGTTTAGGTCTGAGAAGTCTAGCGAGAGAGAATGAACGTGCACATATGACTGTCTTCATCCTCCGGGTAGCACAGATCTCAGGGAAGCCTGCCTGGTGAACTTTGGGGCCTGGGAACACTTGAGCAGCTGTTGACAAATGATTGAAGGCTAATATATTAAGCCATTTAATTGGGATCTAGTGCCTCAGTGGAAAAAGTATTGGTGAACCTTAAGAAACACAATGCCCAAGCAACAAATGCTGGCGAGGATGTGGAGAAACTGGAACCCTTATTCACTGTTGGGGGGAGTGTAAAATGGTGCAACCACTGTGGATTGCAGTATGGTGCTTTCTCAAAAAGTTGAAAATAGAGATACCATTTGATTCAGCAATTATATTACTGGAAATGTACCCCAAAGATACCATAACTGACATCCAAGCAGATACCATAATTGACATCCAAGCAGATATATGCACACCCATGTTTATATCGGCTTTGTTCACAATAGCAAGGAGTTGGGAACAACCTAAGTGCCCATCAACAAACGAATAGTTAGAGAAGCTAAATTCACACAATGGAATACTACGCTGCATTGAAAAACAATGCAATATTATTGAAAATGGGTGACCCTGGAGGACATTATGTTGAGTGAAGTATCTCAGTCACAAAAGGACAAATACTGCATGGTGCCACTGTTGTAAAAGAGGACTGACATCGGGGTTGGGGGAAGACTGAGAAAGATGGGTTCAATAGTGTATACTGCATTGAAACAGATGAGGGAGACAACTGTTTAAAAGGGATATGTGATTAGGTATTTTTGTCATGACAGGAGTCCAGAGTGAAGGCTGCATAGTGGAGTGGACCTGGGGGAGGGTTTGTAAAACAATGAAAGAATTTTACTTTTCCAAGAGGGTAGTGTACTAGGGGGGAAGGTTGGGAGGGGAGAGAAGTGCAACAACAAATGAATGGAAATCCAAAGTCTCTGTAAATTTTCATTGAAATTAGTAATAAATTAAAAAGAAAAACAGACAGACAGACAATGCCCAGGAACAAAAGGATCAAGGGAAGTTGGGGAAACAGGTACTTGGAATACACGATGGTCTGATAGTCCTATTACTACACAAGGTCTACCTGATTTTACAAAAGGAGAACGACTATAATGACAGCAACAACATTAAGAAAACGTCGATGATACGCCCCTGCACCATCTATCTTTCCGGAGATCCAGCTCTCCCTGGTGGTTCTTTTTCTCCTTATCCTGTGGCTCTTTTAAAATCATTCTCTTGCACTTACTCTCTGCTTTGCTTTCACTCTCACCCTGTGTAACAGCGTACCCCTGGGACACTAAGGCGAGGCTGCCCTGAGGCTACTGGTGCTGATTTTGTTTGAAAGCTCCAAAAGTCAGGGTGTCTGGGAGTTCACATCCTCCATGGCAACCCTTTATCAGCCATTAAGCTCTTGTGGCCTGGTTGGTAAGAAACTGTGCTGCAATCCCAAAGGCACACAGTGTGAATCCACCAGGGGCTCCACAGAAGAAGGATGGGCAATCTCCTCCCATGTGATTAACTGTCTCTGAAAACCCACTGTAAGGTCAGCTATGGGTCGGTACTGACCTAACAGTACACAACCACCACAAGGAAAGTGTAGGGAGCTCTGGTGGCCTAGTGGTAAGGAGCTGTACTGCAAACCCAAAGGCGAGTGGTTCAAATCACCAACTACTCATTAGGAGAAAGATGAGTAATCTTCTCCTGTGTGATTAAACTGCCTCTGAAAACCTGCTGGAGGGTCAGCTATGAGTTGGTTCCCACTCAAAAACACACAACAACAATGACAGTGTGGGATAAATAACACAGTTCTCCATAGGTTGCCTGCATTTTCTATAGAGATCTCCTGAAGGTTTGAACTGAAGTCATCCTCAACGGAATATTTGCTCTCCATGTTGAGCTCTCTTTCTTTCTATTTCCCTCTTCCTTCCAGGCTTTACCTGGGAACACTACCCAATGCACCACTTTTCACGAATCTTCTTCCGGAAGTCTTAAACTGAGACTTGTACCTGCCATGAAAGGAGGGCTTGCCACCTCAAACACCAGCTAAACACTTACCATGTGGCACTTCCTTCAATTTTCTAAACAACCCTGTAAGGCCCCACAGGCATCTCCACGTTACTGACAGCTAAACACGAGCTAACAGAGTGTTAGTAAAGCTTCTCACACACAGGAGAATGAAGGCCTCAACCGGGATCTGTCCCTATTCTTGCTTACTATACCTTGTTTTTGCTTGACTTTTCTTGCCCAAAAGAGAGACTGACAAGGCGCTTCATTGTAGTGATTCCAGGAAACAGCGCAGAAGGATGAGGAGAAGGCAACAGGAGAGGAGGAGAGCCAACACCAGAGTGTTCAAGCTGGTCTCCCTAGTGGGGTTCTATCCCATCCCGCCAGGACTTTCTGTGGAGTTGTGGGAAATAGAAAGCAACTTCCCACTGTCCACCTGAACGACAGGTGTATTAATCCACCAGCTCTGAACCTTCTCTCCTCCCTTCCAGGTCCACTAAGGATTCTTGCAGGAGACCCCTCACCTCCAACCCAAGCCTGTTCCTATGAGCTGAGAGAAGAATTCAGAAACAACACAAGGTGCTCTGAGCAGAACTGCGCAGAACCAGCCGCTGTGGTACAACCTGGGGCAAAGGCAAAGGTTACGAGACAACCCTCAGGGGCTTTCAAATCTTTTCAAACCTCCCTTTACTGTTTAACACTATCAACAGCTCTTCCTAAGAACCCACAGTTGTGGAACATTCCAGTCACTGGGCAAGAGACTGCACCAGCTCATCAATCCCACCCCATACCTGTGCTGGGCTTTGGCATTTGGAGAGACTGAGGCTCTGATCGATGATGTGACTTGATTGTGGCATCAACAGAGCGGAGGCATTGACTCAACTTGTGGGTTCCCCGCTCCTCTTTACAGAGGCAGGCAGTGGACTGACAGACTATGGCAGCCTTCCACAGGCTGGGCAAGCCCCAGCTCCGGGCCTGCTTCTCACACAGGGAAACCTAGCCAGAAATCCAGCCAGGGACCGGATGGCGTCTTATAATTTCTCTGCATCCCCCAAGCTGCCTAGCACTAAATAAATACTTGCTGACTGATTGACTCATTCTGGCCTTGCTTCCAAGTTTCCCTGGCCCCTTCTCCAAGGAGCCCCGGCCCCCTCCCTGGCCTTTTGGACTCCCCGTTTCCACCAGCTCCTGAAGCCTGAGTTTGGCAGAAGAATGAGTGTTACATTTGCAAAGATATGAGCTGGTGACAGAAGGGGTTTGGCAGTGAGGGTGGGTGGGCAGCTGAGTAGTAAGAGGAAGACCATGAGATAAGATGGGGAGGGATCTGGACATTCTCATTCCAGAGGGCCCCCCCCCATCAGCCTGGAATCTAGGCCTCTCTGGGGAGATACTCCTGGGGTACCATGTAACATAGCAGTTAAGGACAAGATAGCAGACCAAGCGTCCTGGGTGCAATTTCTGCTCCACCCACTACTATTGCGCTCCATGCTTTAGTTTCATCATCTATAGACTGCAATAATATTAACTGTCTTGCAGAGGTGTTGCTTAGCTTAAAATGAATTAATGCAGTGCTTGCCTAGTGGTAAGTGCTGCATAAATATCAACCGCCATCTCTACTGTTTTTATGTAGCCACTGTGCAGAATCTTGAACACTTGCACTTGAACTGCACTGATAAGCAAACAGGTTCAATGCCAAGCCCAGTCACTGTCCTCTAGAGGGTTCTGACTCATATTAACCCTACCGGTTAGAGTGGAATGACCCACAGTATTTCCATGCCTATGAATCTCTATGGAAGCAGACTGCCTCATCTTCTTCCATGGAGCAGCTGGTGGGTTCCAATCTTCAGGGTTTTAGCCAAGTGCTTTAACCTTAGTACCGTCATGGCCCCTTAAACTCTCTCAGAGAAGGTAACACCTGTACAGGTCCTAGAGCTTCCATTCAAATGCAGAAGCCCTTGCATCTGTCTGTGGACATCAGCATTTACACATTTTAACCATTTAGCTCTTGGTTATTATTCCAAGTATTCAGGAGAACTAGTTGTCATTAGGGAACTCTGGTGGCTTAGTGGTAGGGAATTGTTCTGCCAACACAAAGACACTCAGTTCAAATCCACCATCTGCTCCAAGGGAGAAGGATGAACAATCTCTTCCTGTGCAACTGATGGTCTCTGAAAATCTGCTGGAGGGTCAGCTATAGGTTGATTCTGACTTCATGGTGCACAACAATACCACAAAGGTACCTGGTTCAAATCCACCAGCTGTTTTCTCTCCATCATACCTTGAGCTTATCCATTAAAAGATAGTTCTTTGAGAGGCCAAAATAATTGAGAACCTAATAATAGAGCAACAGTTCAACTCACCCAGTGCTTTTCCTCTGGTTGCACAGAACAATAAAGTGGCTCAAAAAGGGCTAAGTTGAAATAACATAAAATCAAACACCAAGTGGCATGCAGCTTATTTAGATGCTTATACTTATCATTTTATAAGCTTAAGAGGATTGGTATTTTTAAAAAAAACAACTCATTCCTAACAGCAAAATGTTTTTCGTTTGGATTCTATAAACATATATTTACGTTCTTGTTTCAAATTTAGCTGAGAGTTGTGTCATGTCTAGGTCAAGAGTAGTGTGGTTAAACCAGCTGTCCCATTCTCTAGAAGACCGCTGATCAGAGCAATGGCATGTTGGCAGCAATCGGAGGAAATTACAACAGTACCTCCAGATTTATAGCCAGGAGCACAGACGTGAGTCTGTGGAGGAATCTACTCTACTTTACTTCAATCTATAGTACTGCTGCCATTCCCATGCCTGTTTCTTTCCTACTAGTTATATTTCTAGAACACTTCATTTTCCTCAGGTACTGGGGGGGGGGGCAGGGGGGAAGACCAGATCTTTCCTAGAGAAAGTGAAACTGGGCTGCTCCTTGGAGGCAAAGATGGTGACTCCGTCTGACATACCTTGGCCATATTGTTAGG
This sequence comes from Elephantulus edwardii, assembly GCF_000299155.1. NCBI lineage: Eukaryota > Metazoa > Chordata > Mammalia > Macroscelidea > Macroscelididae > Elephantulus > Elephantulus edwardii. Next base: position 6,330,772 of record NW_006399863.1, on the reverse strand, counting down.
AGAGGTCAATTCTTGGAGAGGGACACCATGCTGAGAAAGATGAAAGGTCAATGTAAGAGAGGAAGACCCTTAACAAGATGGATTGATACAGTGGCTGTAACAATGGGCTCAAGGGCGCCAGTGATGGCGCAGAGGACACAGGACAGGACAGGGGTCAGAGCCATTGTTCACAGGGTTGCTATGTAGTTATAGACTACTCAATGGCACATAACAACAACAACAACATCCAAAATGCTTCCCTAACTTTGTTGTTGTATACTGTAGAGTCAGAACCAACCCATAGCTGGCTCTTCAGTCAGCTTTCAGAGGCAGTTAATAGCACAGGAGGAGGCTACCCATCCTTCTCCCATGGAGCAACTGGTGGCCTAGAACCACATGCCTTCAAGATTGCAGCGCAGGTCCTGCCATGAGGCCATCAAACAACAACTCTATGAGGTGAGGAATGAGGCACATTTTAGGCACTAATTGCCTAGCCAGGGAGTGATGCATCAGGATGGCGTCACCTCAAAAAATCGGACTGTATGTTGTTCTCTGAGTCACTACACTAGTTGTTATCTCTTCTGACTTATGGCATCTCTACGTGTATCAGCGTAGAACTGGGCTCCATAGGCTTTTCAATGGCTGACCTTTCAGAAGTGGATCACCAAGTCTGAGGCAGTGTATTTGAACCTCCACAATTTCAATTAGCTCTCAAATGCATTAAGTATTCTATTACTGTAAGTGTAAAAATTCAAATGAGATATAAAAATTCATATCTGAAATTAGTATGCATCTGAAAAAATTAGTATTAGTGTCTGAGGCTTGCACAATGAGTAAGGAAGACCTAAATTGTATCGGTGCCTCTGAACTGCGGTGGGACTTGGGCCGTGTACACTGGGTGTGTTATCAAGGAGGGGCTAGTCCTTGGGAAGAAGACTCATGATGGGAAAGAGAGAGAGTCAGTGAGAGGAAAGTCCTCACAAGAAGGATTGACACAGGGACTGTAACAATGGGCTCAAGCGTATCAGAGATGGGGGGCAGGGAGGGTGGTACAAGACAGGGCAAGGCACACATTTGTTGTTCCAAAGGTTGCTGTGAGACAGGATCTGACCCTCTGGTGGCTTTACAGGGCAGTTATTCACAGGGGAGGAAAATGCCCATCCTTCTCCCTCAGAGCAGCTAGTGGGTACGAACTGCATGCCTTCGGGGTTGCAGTGCAGCTTCTTACCACTAGGCCACCAGAGTTCTCTCTCCAGGAACTGGATCTTCCTCCAGAGCATTGGGAGATGAAGTCTTCCAATATTAGATGTCATTCCTGTAATTTGTTTATCCTTCTGGTATTCTATTCAATATTCTTTGTCAGTACTACAATTCAGAGATATCAATTCTTCTTTGATCTTCCTTAGCCATCAGCCAACTTTCACATATACATGAAGCAATTATACTCAGGTGCATGTAAGTGCCCAAAGTGACATCTTCACTTTTTAGTACTTTAAAGAAGCCTCTTGCAGTATACTTTTCCTGCCATTATTTGATATCGAGATTGCTGCTACCACAGGCATGGTTGTAGATCTAAATAAAACCATGATAACTTCAGTATGTTCTCATTATGTTACTTATTGGTTCAGATATAAGGCTATTGTTTTCCTTTTGTTGAGTTGTAATTCATACTGAAGGTTATAGTCTTTGATCTTTATCAGGAAGAATTTCAAGCCTTCTGCAATCTCAACAAGCTACATTATGTAACCTGCATGTCAAAGAATATTGATGAGTCTTCCTCTAATCCTGAGCCATACTCTTCCCAATAAAGTTCGACTTCCTGGATCAATCGCTCAATATACAAATCTAATAGGAATGGTGACAGCAAATCATCACCATATACACCTTTCTCAATATCAAACTATGTAAAACCCCACACTTTTATCCCAATAACTGCTTCTTGGTATATGTACAGGTTCCATGTGAACACAATGAAGTGTTTAAGAATTTCCATTTTTCAAAATGCTACCCAGAGCTTCTTATGATTTACACAGTGGAACACTTTTACAGAGTCAATAGAACATAGATAAACATCTTTCTGATATTCTTTGCTTTCATCCAAGCTCCATCTGCTATCAACAATTATATGTCTTGTTCCATATTCTCTTTTGAATCTGGCTTAGATTTCTAGTTATTCTTTGTTGATATACTACAGACGTTTTCATATCTTACTTTAAAATTTTACTTGCATGTGAGGTTAATTATTCTGGCTGATAATTTCAATGTTATATTGGATCATCTTTCTTTGAAATGGGCACATATTCAGATACCTTCCTAGTTGGTTGGCCAGGCGGCTGCACGCCACTCTTCTTTCCATAAGTGAATAAGCACTTCCATCGTTTCTGAAAACATTTCAATTGGTATTTCATCAATTCCTGTAACCTCACTTTTTATCACTGCCCTAAGTGATACATATTATAATGGGTGAATGATCAGTACAATAGCATTAAAAAGAAAAGCACAAGAAACACAGTAGGGGGGAAAAGTAACCTGGAACCTCATTTTTCACTAGCTTTTTGTTTGTTTGTTTGTAGTGCAGCTTGGACTTCTTCCTTCAATTCAATTCAATTCATTCTTCCTTCATCAGTTTTTGATCATATGTTACCTTACCCCCTAGAATGGATGAATATCCACCAATTCTTTGTGGTTCAGTGACTATATTATTTCCATCTTTTGAGGCTTCCTGTTCCATCCAATATTTTGCCCACAGAAACCATCAGTATTGAACCTCAGGCCTTGATTCCCCCCCCCTTTAGTTCTTTCAGTTTAAGAAATGCTGAATATATTCTTCCCTTTGGGTTTTCTAACTCCAGATCTCTGCACAGTTCATTATAATGCTTTAGTTTGTTTTCTCAACTCACACTGTGAAGTCTGTTCGACTCATTTACTTCACCATTTTTTTTTATTCTATTTAGCTATTCTATCATGGAGAACCACAACTGTGTCAGTCTAGAGACTAAGGTGCGTCTAATCCAGGCTGTGGTCTTGGCAATCACTTGCTATGCATGAAAGAGCTGGAAAATAATTAAGGATAAGAGAAGAAGAATCGATACCTTTGTGTTGTGGTGCTGGAGAAAAGCACTGAACATATAATGGACTGTCGATAGAACCAACAGATCCTGGAGAGGGTGAAACCAGGTTGCTCCTTGAAGGCAACAAGGACTGTGAAGCTCCATTTCACATACTTTGGGCATGTTGTCAGGAGGAACTAGTCCTTGGAGAAGGTTTTAATGCTTGGAAGGGTGGAGGGTCAGTGCAGAAGATGACCTTCAATGAGAGTGACTGTGGCAACAAGGGCACATTTGTTAGATGGGATCAAGATCGTGTGGGGTTCAGAGTCATTGTTCATAAGGTTGCTATCAGTCACAGTCGACCTGATGGCACATAACAACCCCACCAACACATCATGAAGAACAAGTTCTAGAGCTTCCTCTTATATCCCGTTTGCTTTTTCTTTCCTTTCTTTCCCTCCCTTCCCTCCTCCTTTCCTTCCTTCTCTTCCTTTTTGAATTATTACTTGTTTGCTTCTTGCATGATGTCCTTGATATTATTTCACAAGTCATCTAGTCTTTGGTTAATAGTGTTCAAAGAATCAAAACTGCTCTTGAGACATTCCCTATATTCAAGTGGGATATACCCGGGTCATACTTTGGCTCTTGGTTTCATTTTCTTTAGCTTCAACTTGAATTTGTACATGAACAATTTATGGTGTAGTCCGTAGTTTGTCCTTGACCTTGTTTTAATTACACTGAGTTTCTTCACCATGTCTTTCCACAGAAATAGTCCATTTGATTCCTTTGGATTTTATCTGGTGAGGTCCATATGCAGAGTCATGCAACAAGCACATTGGTTGTTTGTTGGTGTTTTTTTTTTCCTTTTCTGTTTTTAAGGTATTAGCAAAGAATAGATTGTTGGTCTTGCAAAATTTTACCATGTGACCTCCAATGTAATATGTATCAATAAAGCCATTACTAAGGTTCTTGTTTCTCAAGCCCAGTGCTACTTTCAACATATCAGAAGTGCTTTCTTAATTAGTCAGGACTGCCAAAACAGAAATACTACAAGTGGGTGGATTTAAGAAACAAAATTTACTTTCTCACAAATATTACTTTCTTACTAAAGTTTAGCTCAGGAGTCTTGAATACTAGGTTCACTAGGCCAACTTTGGCAGGGTTTTGTCTCCTTTCAACATGTGTTGGCTTAGTGCTCTGGAGCTGTCCAGGTGTCTTACTGTCCCCGAAACCTAGAAGGTTCTCTGAGTAGATGCTCAAGGCGTCTGCAGCTTTCTTGGTAGTAATGTAGTCTCTCTTCTATCACAGCTTCTCTCTCTTTTAAACTCTTGTTAAGCTAAACGGTGCAACTCAGCATGAGTGAAACTTGAGTCATAAATATCCCTTTTAAGACTGTGGTGCACGACGTACCACCTACTACTAATCCTGTTTTATTAACAATACAACCTAAAAATGTAAGCTAATTGCCATGGAGGGAATCAACATGTGTTGATGTCATAGCCAACCCTGCAGCAGGTTTTCAGGAGACTGTAAATCGCACAGGATAAATAACCCACTTTCTTCTTCTAGCTGGTGGATTCAACATTCCAGAACAATCCTGCCTTTGGATTAGCAGGCCAACTCCCTACAGACTAGGCCATGAGAACGTCCTTACTAACATATGTCGTTGCTGCTATGTACCATCGAGTTGGAGTCAACTCATAGCTTATCCTCCAGTGGATTTTCAAAGGCAGTAAATCACATGGGAAAAGACTGTTCATCTTTCTCCCTCTGGGCAGCTGGTGAATTTGAACTGTGTGAAAACTCCTTATGTCACACAATATATTGTCAAACAATATATGTCGTGTGTACCCTCAAGCCCTAACCGATCCCTAGCTGATTCTCCTGCTGGCTTTCAGGGGCAGTAAATCACGTGGGGGGAGACTGTCCCTTTCTCCCCAGGAGCAGCTGGTGGATTGAAAGTGCTCAGCTTTGCACTGGCATTACCGATTTACCATTAAGCCACCAGAGCTCCCTATTAATATCCAGAGGTAAGTGGAGGAGAGCCACACAACGCTGGGAATTACAGCCTAGTCATGTTGAGAGATGCTTTTAGAAGGTTAGAAGGTGGGGAACACAGTTCCATTTCAGACAGAAGGTACCCTTCTTTTCCTCTCAAAGAGAGAGTAGAGTGAAAGTGCCCTTTTGAGGCGAACTGAGCAGAAAGGATACCTTTAGGATGAAGACTTGAAGGGAGGGACAGTCAACTCGATTAACAGATATGCAAGGTTTATCGCTCCTGACATTTATAGAGTACATCACACAGATATAATTGTCTCGGTGGAAACTTTGCTATTTTAAGATCAGGGATAAAGCAGCCACAAAGCAGCATTCACGGGACACCTAGTTAGACACGTTTCATCCATCGCTTCAAAATGAAGACCTTGCTAAATGATGTGTATGTAGGTAGAGCGCTGGCCAGCTCAGATTTCACATCGGCCATTAACCATAACTCTGCTGCTGTGACATCAGAGCACGGCTGGTTTCAAATATGAAGTCAGCTCCCTTCCAAAATCAATAAGAAGTTTTAGACCGGGTATCCGCACTGACTTCAGGAGAAGAATAAGGATGAGAACCGAAGCTAGAAAAGAAAAATCTCTGAATGGGTTGCTTTCATTGGTTTGCTGGCAGGAGACACACTGAAGGAAACCAGGTTGGTTCTCAATTCCCTTTTTAATAAATTAAAACTGGCTTCTTCTGATATGTAGACACGTGGGCCCCAAATGGCCCGGATAATTCATTAACTCAGATGGAGAAAGCATATTTTACCTTCCGTTAAAGACTCATCTCCCCAGGTCCAGTCTCATAAAATTCGGAACTCAGCTTCCCTGGGCCTCCAATTGGTGCTTTTTTTTTCTTTTCTTCTTTCTTTCTTTCTTTCTGGGCATTTCTATGGAATCGCATCCCCGAGACTCGCAATTAATTGGAGACGGTTTATTTATCCTTTAGGGTCGATAATCAATCATCGGATTTCAGCACTTGTTTTGTGGGATTACATTTCATCACTCGCCACAGTATATATTATTATTCATTATAGAAGTTTGTTAACAGTGTATTTATTTGAGTGAGTCTCCCTCTAAATAAAGGGGCCTTATAAAGTCCTCTTTTTTCCCTTAATAAAAGGTTTATTTTTACATCAGCTATTTGCTTTCCTATGCTAAACCTCTGTTGAAGGCTTCTGAGTAGCATGCAAACCGAATTCCTGCTTCTCAGGCCAAGATGGGGCTATTGGAAGGGTGATAAAAGCAACAGGTTGGGCCCCTTCAGCAGATTTGGGGGTTTGCAGTCCTGTCACTCATTTTCCCTTTGAGAAGGGAACAAGACGCCTGGTAGAGATTAGGAATGGTAATGCAAAAGTTTCTACCTACTGCAGAAAATTCTTTCAAATTAATGCAAGCATTAAATTGTCAATGATTTTTCACATAAAGCAGATATTAAAACATGCATGCCCGCTGGTGTTGGTATAAAGTTTTGTCAACATTGTTGGCATGTGGGCTCTGAGCCCAGGGGTCAAAAAAAAAGTTTTTAACAAAATTTTGTTGTTTCAGTTTTTGGTGTTTTTTTTTTAAATACTCATGTGTTGTAACCCAAACGTGGATTCCTTTTCCCCAAAAAAATGAAATCTGGCAGGCCATTAGTCCATAATGTGGTCTAATGCCTGTGGGTATTTTTGAAACATGTAAATGGCCAAGAAACTTGGGTTTTTGAGGTTTAAAAACCGTGCACGCACTTTTAACAACTTCTTTTTCAGCTGTATTTAGTATGCATATTTATCACACATGTGTATTATGGGGCATACCGATTAGACTCAAGATTACTTGGGACAAACATTCAAATGCCTATTCACAGACAGGGAAATGTCTTGAAGAGTTTGGTTTGCTAGGTCTCCTCATTTTTACTGGGCAACGAGGGGACAGGCTGAGGAAAAGTGTGCTTCTGAAGATTCAGAGTTTCCTCCAAGAGCCTCCTTAGATGAAGGCAATGAGCACAGTTCTTGTCTGTGAACTGGCAATGTAAGGCCACATCTAAAGGGGCTGCATGAGCATTCAAGCTTCTTCTCGACCCTGCCACCTGCCTCAGGCTCCCAGTCTACACCAACGCCTGGTGAACACCCATCATGGCCATTTCCCGCTCTTGTAGAAACCCAGGCAAATATTTTTGAACATTAAGAAAACACTGACCAGATAAAGTGTAAACGAACTGTTATTACCTCATTTGAAAGCCATGTCTAACAATTAGTTTGAAGACTCCTTTGTAATTTTTTTGCTAGCCTCACCCAAATGCAAACTTTTTTTTCCCACGTAATCAATTAAATCTGGCAGCATAGCATCAGGCCCTCATTAGGCGGGGCTGCTTGAAATTCATGTACAATTCCTTCCGTATGGTGATTTGCAGGAGCTTTCAACTTACCCTGGGATGCTGGCAACATCCCTCAAACATCTCAGACACATTGTCTCTGTGAACCTGAACTTTTTTAATGGTGGTTAAACATGTTGTCTGCTTTAGTTTCCTGTCTATCTTCATCATGAGCCAGCACCTGTTTCCAATAAATTATATGCAGCACTGTATCAGCAACACCTTGGCAACAGCTGCCACCCTTAACAGCAGAGTGCCCAGAGGACAATACACCTGTGAACACACAGAGTGTTTATTTAGCTGAAAGCAAAAACTCTAAGTTATATAAAGCAATTATCTAAAGCCTAATGTATGCCCATTATTAACACAAAATAACCCTGTTCTTAAAGACCAATAAAAATCTATTTAAAGGATTTTTTTCCCCTCAAATCCCACTGAAATTTGTACTCATCTGGAGTCTGACTCTTAACCAAGGACTTAAACTTCTAATGGTGGGCAAGGGAAAAGCTTGTGTGTGGTTATAATATTCCTAACTCAAGCTTGGAATGTGGGGTATGGCCATGCATGGGAGGCATCACTAAAACTTTAGACTACTGAACAAAGATAGAGGTATTTAAAATAATCTTTGAAACAAGGTACTTTTTTAAAAAAATTATTATGGTCTAGAGGTTTGGGTGTGTGCTTATTTGTTTTCTTAAAAGGAACGTATTGTTTTAGCTTGCATTTAAATATGGGACTAGTTCATCCTGGGATACCTTTATTTGTACAGGCCACCTTTAATACTTGGTTCATTACCTGGTAGCACTACATTTAGGTAATGGGCTTAGCAATATACTAATGCAAATGGAACCATCAAAATGGTAAAGATCATCAAAATTTCCACCCTTCCATGAAATGTATCAACAGCATCCACTGCACACACCTCAGTTCTGAGAATGCTGGACCTGTGGCCACATCAGGACATGAGAGCAAACATAACGTACTGAATGACAAACGGGTAAGAACAAAAACAGCCCTTGTCACTGAGTCAATTCCAATGCATGGCTGTCCCAAGTATATCCGAGTTAATGTGTGTTCCAGAGGATTTTCAGTGGTTGATATTTTGGAAAGAGATTGGCAGGCCTTTCTTCTGAGGCCCCTCTGTGTAGATTGGAGCCACCAGTCTTTCAGCTAGCACTCATGCACATTCATGGTTTATACTATCTATCTGTAGGGACTCCCTAAATAAGAACCAAAACCTCAAAACTCATACTTGTTTCTGTCTCATTGTGACGTTTCATCAGGTTTCTCAGGCCACAAATCCTATCAAGAGGAAAGAACACATCTTCTTGTGGCACCATGGGTGGATTTGAACTGCTGGAGATGTGCAGCCTTTTGGGGCTGCAAACTATGTCACCACCCCGTGCAGAATAAGATACATGTAGCTCTTGTCTCTCGCATCCTGAAGCCTCATGAAATGGGAGTGATTTTTTGCTTAGAGTTTGTAATACTTTAATCCCTGTCTGATACTTCCTGTTGACATTTTATGGATGGGTCCATAGTCACTTAGGTGAAAATGTTTTAGCACTTCTGTTTGGCTGAATGCAAATACTTGGAAGTAACTGCTAATGAGTATTACAGCTCCCAGCTTCCTCCATGTCACTGCGGCTTCCCATTTGGTACTGATGAGTGAGCACAGCCCCAGGCCTCAGGCTTGGACTCAGGAGAAAGCAGGCTTAGAAGCACCAGGCCTGAGTCATATGACAAAGACCACAGCATAGAAAGGCTGTTCTGCTTAAACTGGCCTTGTGATTGAGGATGGGGGAGATTGCTAAAGGCTGAGATCTGAGGATGCCCAGGGGCTGGCCATGCTGGTCTGGCCTTCTCTTTGCAATTCGCTAGTGCTTTCATTTATCTAGCACCTCTTTTCGAAGCACTTGGTTCTGCCTAAAAGCTGGGATGGTGAGATGAGTTAGACAGACACTGTGTCTTCTTGCTGGATGCTAAGGACCTTCTTGGTGCATCATCTGAAACCTCTGTGATGAGAAAGCAAGGTTCTAGCTGGAACTGTCTCCCTGGCTGAGTGGCTGTTGAGCAAGTCATCCGCCCTCCCTGCCAGTTTCTACCCTTGTAAACTCGAGGAAGAACAATTCCTCTCGCATTCACATCAGAGAGCTGACATGAAACTCAAATAAACAACAAACGCAAATACATCCTACAAATTCAAAGTTCTGAGTCTTTCTGGAGGCCCTTGGTTATTGAGTTTTACCAGCACCGGGGCTGTTTCTGCAGGTGACTCCCCCCTCCCCCTTCTCTTGATTAGCAAGCATTTATTATGCACAAAATCAGCAGTACAGGGAGAGGCAGAACAGGACGCCTGACCAGCATTCCAACTTCTCTTGTTGTGAGCTGAAGATTCAACTTGAAGCTCACAGAACGCATTGATGGCATTCTCATACTTTCATTACCAAAACTCCAGCAAGCATTCCAGGCAGACTAATTCCCCACTGGATTCACTTAACGTGTAAGATCTTTTAGTCAGACTTCACATGGGTGGGGGAGAGAAAGAAAGAAATGTAATGAAAGAAGAAAATTAGGGGAGGGGAACCATGTTTTCTTTTGCTAACCAGTACAGCCTTATGCTAATCTGAGGCACTCCCTATTCAGATATGACTTCCTTGATTTGGCTGCTTGATTAGAAGCCCTTGTAGGCAATTGCCTATCATTGTGAGAGCACCCTGTGTGGATTCCAAGCCAGAAGAAATCCAGGAATGGAGCGACAAAGGAGAGCGAATTCCTCCTATTCCTTTTGAGAATTTACCTTTGTTAAAGGTCAGCAGATTTACAGCACACTATGCCAATGTACCAAGTGCATGGGAAATAAGTCGTGAGTATAAGTTTGCACAGCCGATAAGATTTGCTATGTTTTACAGAAATTGGCTTTTGAATACTCAGAGAGTAATTCGAAAAACATTGAGAAACCCGGCTGGTTCTTTTGCCTGCCTGTCAAATTTCCCAGTGTGATGAGTCCCTGCCAAGTGTGGATTTAATGCTAGTCAAGAAACGAGACCTGGGCTTGTGTGCGCTTGATAATAGCTGTGATAATAAATTCGTCCATTAATATCTTTCCTGTTTCCCTCCTAGGGTAACATTAAACCAAGATTTTATGCAATTGGAGAGAAATGTACACACAAATGTATGTATATACCTTCGTTCTAAGAAAAATCCCTCAATGAGAAGGACAGTGACAGTTGCAATGGACTTGAACTTGGTGGAAATTATGAGGATGACACAGTATTGTGAAGACTCCATCCATTGTTCACAAGGTCACTGTGACTCATAGTCAATTCAACAGTGCATTGCGACAGTGACAGGGGAGATTATGGTGGCATATTCCATAGGGAATTGTCCTCCTCCAGCAGTTCAAATCTATTAGTGGCTTCATGAGAGAAAGGTAAGCAATCTCCTCCTGTGTGATTTCCAGCTCCAGAAAACAGCTGGAGGGTCAGCTGGGAATCAATTTCATTAGACCGCAATAAAAACTGTGAGTGAGCAACAACTATATAGGAATATATATATATGCATATAGTTATCTTTTTCCCTGTAATATATATCTTTTTCACTCATTGTTGGAAGTTCTTTCTATTTACAGCTAATTCTCAAATGTGGAAGATAATGCAATGATTAGAACCTAGGTGTCCTGTGAACTGGGATCATCAGAGGTGGTTACAGTGACAAGTTACATCACTTTATCAGGGGCATTAAACCTCAATCCATAATAAAAACGATACCTAATAGGAGTAGCCTATATGTGAATAACAGGATAGCTCGGTGTTGTTGTTGTTGTTGTGTGCCATCGAGTCGTTTCCGACTCATAGTGACCCTATGCACAACAGCCCTAAACCCTGCTCTATCCTGTGCCAACCGCACCGCCTCTGACACAC
>NW_006399863.1:6310165-6317300 GCF_000299155.1 Elephantulus edwardii | reverse complement strand
CCTGCGTTTGTGTCTCTTATAAAATGTATTTGCAATGAATAAGTCATTGATTTTACAAAATTCAATCATTCTATCTCCAGCCTCATTCCAAGGTGGCACTGAGCTATCCTGACTCAGTAGTCAGGATAGCTCGGTGCCACCTTGGAATTGTCTCACAGGTAAGTGGGACCCAGAACACCAAGTATTCTATTGCTAGGTTCTCTCTGCTTTTTTCCCCCACTTGTGATTATGCAACAAAAGATTTAAATTGAGATTGTTACAGAATATTTTCTGCATTTTTTGGCCTGAAACAATCTCTATACCTTGTGGGTGCACATCTAGATGGACTTCAATTTTCCTCATAGATTTACAAGTTACTTTTTAGAAAATCAGCTGTGTGTCTACACTTTGGATTTCATCGTCCTGGACCTTCTGTCTGCCCATTTTAAAAGAGATCAATGACTCAATAATGATTTGTTTCCTCTCCCTTCAGCCCTCTATCTTGAAAGCAAGTTAAATAGCCAACAGGAGTGAGAGTGATGTTTAATTACAATCCTTTTGTGTAATGACGATTTATGGAAATACCTCACCCTTGTGGTTCTGAAAGTCTTTTCACTCCACGCAAAGAAGAAACAAAAAAAGGCAAACAACAGAATGATGTTGATGTGTAAAGTCTTCTTGCTTGTGTGGGATTTGGGTCAAGTCCGTTTTCATCTGCCAGCTCATTGTTTAAAAATGCACACCTGCAGAGAACTAACTGTGGTCAAGAAGTTTATTAGCAAAAGAATGTTGGTCAGTTCCTGGAAATCCTGTAGAAAGGATTGTCATGGTTTCTGTTAAGAATAAGATTCCCCTTGAGTTACCAAAACCCAGTTTAACATCCTGCTCCAGCAAAGAGAAGCGTTGCAGGAGAAACAAGTCAAGAACGAGGAGGTGGTGTGTGTGTGTGCGGGGGGGGGGGGGGGGGGGGGGGGGGGGGGGGGGGGGGGGGGGGGGGGGGGGGGTGGAGTCCAGAGTCCAGGCATGCCCACGGCCTTATTCTGAGATTAGTATCAACATTTTGTTGGGGTTTCAAAAAGGTTCTGAATGGTGTTCCCAAGCGTGAAAATAATTTTCTCAGGTACAAGAAGATAAAATTTGGGAAATAGTTTAAAACCAACAAGTGCTTAGTAAATGCCAAATTGGATGTCTTCATTGAGACGGGGTCTTGATACTTTCTGAATATCTCATGACCAAAAATGGAGAATATTTTTTTAAAAGCTTTAAGCTGCATTTCTGTAAGTCTAGAAGTAGCAGGGAGAACCCTGGTGGCCTAAGGGTAAGGTGTTGCATTGCCAACCCAAAGGCAGGTGGTTCGAATTCTACCAGTTCCCTGAGAGAAAGATGGACAATCTCCTCCTGTGTGAATGACATCTTCTAAAAACCCACTGGAGAGTCGATTAGCTATGAGTTGGTTGGTGCTCACCAGATGATACATGACATTAACAAGCACAGAAACGGCAAGAAATCTATGGATGATACAACTATTCTCAGCTGATAAGAATTAGAAGAGCCCAGAGAAGACCTGGAGAAAAGATCTGGTGATCTGCTTTTCAAAAAGCAGCTACTGAAAATCTCACGGAGCACAATTCTACTACGACATACAGGGCCTCACTACAAGGCAGAACTAACTTTATAGCAACTGTGGTTCTTTCTTAGGTTTAGATGATGTTACGATGTTGTGTGCCACCAAGTTGGAGTTGACCCATAGCTGACCCTCCTGCCGGTTTTCAGAGGCTGTATATCACAGAGGAGGGATCTATGGTGGCCTAGTGGAAAGAAGCTGCACTACAATCCTGAAGGCACGGGGTTCGAGTCCATAGGCAAGTCCCTCCTGTGTGATTATCTACCTCTGAAAACCAGCAGGAGAGTCCGCTATGGCTCAATGGCACACAACAGCAGCAACAATATATCACAGGGGAGGAGATTGCCCATGGATCAGCTGGTGGATTCAAACTGCATAGCTTTGGGATTGCTGCACAGTTTCTTACCACTAGGCCATCAGAGATTTAGAGGTCGTGGTGTCATTGAGTTGAGTATGACTCACAGCGACCCTGTAAACAGCTGAGCTGAACCCTGCCCTATACTGTGCTGTTCTCATCATTTCTGACACATTAGATTCATTGCTGAGGCCACAGTGTCAGTTCTTCTCACTGGGGGTCTCCTCACCGACCCTCTGTTTTTCAAGCACAATGTCACTCTCCAAGGAATAGCCTCACCTAGCTACACGTCCAAAGTATGAAAGACAAAAATCTGACCATCCTCTTGCCTTTCCATGGGATAGAGGTAGCTGGTGTAAATTCATCTTCATTTGGGGTTGAAACAGGGTGTGATAGTTGTTTAAAGGACATATTGATCCTGCAGAAAGAAAGAGGTGTTTTCTTTCCGATGAGGGATATCTTGGAACCACAGGGTTCACGCACATGCTCAGAGCAACAACGTAAGCCCTTCTGTGGGAATGGAGTCATAGGCGAAGATTATGCTTCCATGCAGGGGGAAAAAAGATCCTATGGTTGTTTTGCTTTACACACATTTCAGTGCACTGGGGACCGAAACCTAAGGTAGGAAGGGCCTGTGAGGGGACTCCTAATAGTTGAGGCGAATGTGTCCCTCAACATAGTGTCAGGTAGGAGGAAAGCAAGAGAGCTGCCCATTGGGAAGTCAGGGGAGAGGTGTCCCATGTGCATTTTAATCCCCTTCTGTTTTTCAAAGGCTTTACTTACAGTCTTGGTAAACCTTAGAGCCTGCCTTATTCTATATGGGTAGAAGGACAACAATCTTAAACTCCATCACCCAGAGGAAACAGAAGGGTCCAAGAAGTGACTATCTCCTCTGAAGGGACTTGTCCAAGCCCTGTTCCTTTAGAGAGGGTGGGGAGTGGATGACAGCTGAACTCTGGAAAATATTTCGATTTCTTCATGTAAGAGTTGAATCTGGTCTGGATCATTGAAGTTCCCAGTAACAGATATAATATGCATTTAGCCCTGAGCTACAGTATCAATAATTAAGGAAAGGAGATAATAGTTTTGAGCATTTCTTGTATATTTGGTGAATTTTATTCCATCATTTAAATACCATGTTGTTATGTGCCATCAAGTCGCTTGCAACTCATAGTGACTCTATGTACAAGAGCCCTAAAAACCGTTCTATCCTGTGCCAACCTCGCTGTCTCAAACACACTCATTCCCACCACTCCACTCACAGAATTGATCCATTTCATCGAAGGTCTTCCTCTCCTGCGCCGTCCCTCCACTCTCCAAAACATGATGTCCCTCTCCAAAGACCAGTCCCTCCTTGCAACATGCCCAAAGTGTGTCAGATGAAGCATAAGAATCCTTGACTCCAAGGAGCATTGTGGCTTCACCCTCTCCAGGACATCATAGGAGAAGATATTATTCTCCTTTTATGCATAAAGAAGATCAAGTAGAGAGCTGGTCTTAAATTCAGGAATGGTAGAGCTGAGATTACGATGGAATTCTGCATATTTGACAGCAGTTAACAACAACAACTACATACTCTTTCTTCCATAGAAGAAAAGAATCAACAACAGGTTGTTGTTGTTATGTGCTGTCGAGTCGCTTGCGACTCATAGCGACCCTATGTACAACAGCCCTAAACCGTGCTCTCTCCTGTGCCAATCTCACTGCCTCTGACACATCCATCCCGATTACCCCAGTCACTGAATCAATCCACCTCATAGAGGGTCTTCCCCTCCTGTGCTGTCCCTCCACTCTGCTCAGCATGATGTCCCTCTCCAAAGACCTGTCTCTCCTTACAACATGTCCAAAGTATGTCAGGCGAAGCCTCAGAATCCTTGCCTCCAAGGAGCGGCCTGGTTTAACTCTCTCTAGGATGAATCTATTTGTTTTCTTGGCAGTCCATGGTACATTCAGTACTCTTCTCCAGCACTACAGGTCAAAGGCGTCAATTCTCCTTCTATCCTCCCTAGTCATTGTCCAACTCTCTGATGCATAACAAGTGATTGCAAAAACCATGACCTGTACCAGGCGCACCGTAGTCTCCAGAGAGACACTGTTGCTCTTGAGTACTTTAGAGAGGTCCCTAACTGCAGACTTTCCCATCGCAATACGTTTTTTGATTTCCTGGCTACTGGTGCCAAGAGTGTTGACCGTGGAGCCGAGCAAACTGAAGCTGTGAACAATCTCAATCTCTTCACCATCCATCCTGATGCTACCGATTGGTCCAGTGGTGAGAATTTTTGTCTTCTGGACATTGAGCCTCAGTCCATGAGGAAAAAAGGAAGTTGTGAACATTATATAAAGACAATGTAACAGTAGGATATTAACATTATGATTAAGTACTGAAAATGAGCATCTTATTATTTGTGAGAAGTTCCAATAATTAGAGCATTCATGGAATTTGAAAATGCACATATACTGCATTAACTATCATCTCTACTTTGTATCTCTGTATTTACTGCACTGTATTGACTTGAAGGAATCCCTGACAGAGTGCATGAGGAGTTGTGCTTCTAACTCAAGGGCTGTGTCTCTCTGGTGCTTCAGTTCTACACCAGTTCTCCAGAAGACAGAGGGAAATTCTCTTTCATGTGATGTACAATCTCCGAAATCCAATGGAAAGTCTTTTAAGTAGCTGGCTAACAAATGGAGACTAGACGGTCGGTTCCAACTCAGTGTCAGTGAGTTGACTGAATTGACTCTTGGAGGTACAGTTAAGAATTCAGCTGCTCTCAGTATCGAAACAGCACCTTGTCAACTCTAAACATATTTGAATGTGATCTCCCACAATTTGAAATAGTATTGTATATTATGTTTAAAAATTAAAGAATGGAAACCTTTAAAAAAAAAAAGAATTCAGCTGCTAATTAAGGGTCAGAGGTTCAAGTCCCCCTAGACGTACCTTAAGGGAGCCCTGGTGGCCTCAGGGTAAGAAACTGCACTGCAGTCCCACAGCGTGTGGTTCAAATTCACCAGCTGCTCCACAGGAGAAGGATGAGCCATCTCCTACAGTGTGATTAGCTGCGTCTGAAAACCCACAGGAAGGTCAGCTGTAGGTTGGATCCGACTCAATGGTACTGAACAACAACAACAACAGAGGTACCTTGAAAGAAAAGACTGATACTTTACTCCCCCAAAAGCGAGATATTGAAAATCCAGTGGAAGTCACTTTGGTCACATATATAGTACTCCTTGCCTTCAGTTCAGAATCAACTTGACAGTAACAATAGGAGAAAAATTACTGTACAAAAATTCTTACAAACAAGCAGAAGGAAGTATACCAAGAAAGTATAACAACTTGTAGATTATAAATTTTCAGATGAAAAGTTTCCAAAAAGACTCTCAACTAGGTACATTATCATAAAGCATCATAATATCACAGAACAAATAAGCAAACAAACCAACAAAACATCCTAAAAGCTGGTGGACAGAAAAAGGAATCATGTATAAAGGATGAGATGTTAGAATAACATTGGACTTCTCGATGTTGTTGTTGTTGTGAGATGCCTTCAAGTCTAGTATGGCTTATACTGACGCTGTGAACAGTAGACCTAAAGCCTTCCTATCCGGTTCCATTCTCACCTCTGACACGTTTAAGCCCATTGCTGCAGTCACTGAGTCAACCTATCTCACTGGGTGTCTTCCTCGCTTTCTCTGACCCCTCCATCTATCCAAGCACTATATCCCTTTCCAAAGAATAGGCTCTCCTAGAAACATGTCCAACGTATGTGAGATGAAGCTTCACCAACTTTGCCTTCAAGGAGCACTCTGGCTGCACTTTTCCCCAAACTTATTTGTCTGGCAGCCCACGGGATGGATATTCAGTACTCTTCTCCATCACCACAACTCAAAGACACTAATTCTTCTTCTATCATCTTTATTCACCGTCTAGGTCTCAGGGTTATAAAAAGTGATTGAGATGACTATGGCCTGAGTTAGGTGCACCTTAGTCTTCAAACTGACATGGCTGCCTTTAAGCATTTTGGAGAGGTCCCTGACAGCAGACTTGCCTCATGCAATGTCTCCTGATACTGCTGGTAATAAGGATGTTGATTGTTGATCCAAGCAAGATGAAATCATTGTTAATAGTACCGAGGAATAAGATAGCATCTTGCAATTGTCTTCAGATCCAAAAGAAAGCAATTTTCAGCACAGAATTTTATAACTTTCAAACAACCATTAACATAGTTGAATGGAGTGTTTGTATATGCAAGATTTAAAAAAAAATTACTTTCCACTAACTTATTCTTTGAAAGCAACTTGTGGCTTTCACACTAAAATGTGGGATTTAAACCAAGAAAGATGGTTTGGGATTCAGGAGTTTGGCTATGGCACAGTAATGAGGTGAAGGGGAGTCCTGTTGTTGTATCATCAAGTTGAAAGTGACCCACAGCTTTCCAGCGGGTTTTCAGAGGCAATAAATCACATGGGAGCAGACGGTCCATCCTTCTCCCACACAGCAGCTCGTGGACGTGAACCATGTGCTTTGGGATTGCAGCGCAGCTTCTTACCACTAGACCACAGAGCTCCTAAGATGATGTTAAAGGGAAGTTTAGCACTGCCAGCTCAGACAGCAGTGTATTCATACTGGACTTTCATGATAGAAGGAGAGATTACCAAGAAAGAGATTGGAAAAAACAAAGACATTGGGAAGATCTCTTTATGTTTATGACCATATTAAGAAAGGGTAAACAGTTCTCTGAAGGGAACTTGAGGATGCATTACTGATCTCAAAACTCAAAACTCATTGTTGTCACGTCAAATCCAATTCACAGCTGACCCTGTAACTGGTTTCTGAAGCTATCAATTGCTTGGGAGAAGATGTCCCATCTTTCTCGTTCAGAGTTGCTGGTAAATTCAAACCTTCAGAAAGGTGCAGAAGCACAACGTCTTACAAAGGATAGAAAAAAAAGACAAGTAACAGTTCCAAGAAAACGAAAAAGTTATGCTGGAAAAAGGTATTAAACATAATAGTGGTGAGGAGTTGAGCTGTCAATCCAAAGGCATTTTGCTTTGTGGGAGAAAGATAGGCTGCCTCCTCTCACAAGATTTACTGTTTTTTGAAAACCCACCTGAAAGTTAGCTAGGAGTTGGTTCTGACTGGACTCATTGGTATACAACAACTACAACAACAACAA
>NW_006399863.1:6306184-6309165 GCF_000299155.1 Elephantulus edwardii | reverse complement strand
TGTACAACTTTCATCATTTCTCCAAGTTCATAGAGTTTCTGGAGGCAAGTTATTTCAGAGAAAAGCTATTTTGCAAGTGGATGCCACTCCCGCTTCCAAGCTTGTTTTAATCTAGAAGCTCCACCAAACACTGTCCACCACTGGTAACCATTTTATTGCATTTGAAGCAATAAAATCAGTGTCACAGTGTTTAGCATCACAGCAACCACAGTTACCTCTGTATATAGCAAATGGACAGGCCAGGACTATACCACTTAGAAGAATGTTTGACCAAAAACAATGAAAACTAGGCCTGAGGGCCTCAGATTAAAAACACCCATCTTTGACTTGGTCACATAACTTTCTATCCACCAGGCCCACAGAGCTCTCTCAATCTAATATAATCTAATATTTACTTGGATAGTGTAGCCCATAGCAAATTGTGCTGCTACTCTAAACCTGGCCAGTTTGAATTAACCAGCAGCTCCATGGGTGAATATATGCCCCCTTGGAAAAACCACTGGAGGGTCAGATATAACTCAATAGCAATGAGTTCTGCAGGGTTTTTCTTTGTTTCGTTTTTGCAGTATTTGCAGTCATAGTAATGAAACTATTTGGACAAATGTTATTAAATTACTATATTGGAAAATTAGAGAAAAGATAAATACATGGATATAGTACAAGGTAAGTAATATAACGCATTGCTGTCAAACAGACTGCAACTCAGGACAACTCTTTGAGAGATAATCTTTATGAGAAGAGTTTGCTATTGCCATGCCTGTGGAATTGAACTGCAGACTTTGTAGTTAAAAGCCCAACACAGAATGCATTGCCACCAAGATTCTAGTAGGTTTTCGTCCTCTATCCTAGGAAGTCAACTGATATTATCTAAAAATAAAAATCAAGTAACAGCAACGTGTTTCTATTCTTTAAACTATCAGAAGAAATAGCAAAAAAATTCCTTACTTAAATGATTTCTCTGGCAAGTAGGATCCAGCGGTGAGGAGGCAGGCTGCAGAGGACTATGCTTGCCGCCTAAACCTTTGTGGCTTTTTACTTTATAAGTATTCATGACTTTAATAAAGAATTCAGTTGGAATTGCCAACTTAGTACATGCTCACTGGAAACATTTGTGAAATAGAAAGTATAAAGATTAAAACAGAGAGCACTCACAATCTGACACCCAGTTATAACCCCTGTTAATACTCAGCATATATCTGTCGACTTTTATTTTCTTTGTATTTAAAAATATTTTGATGGGATCACCCAGCATTTATGTCTTTATAGGTTCCTTCTAAAATGTGACATTATATTATGGGCATGGCCCTATACATTACAAAATTTTATAAACACCAGTTTTGATAGCTTTATAATCACTTATTTGTGAGGATATGTGAGTATTTAATGACTAATTTCTTTGTTGGCCATTTATATTGTTCCAGTTGTTCAACATTATAAGCAACTTGTACATAAACTCTTGTCATATTTGTGGCCAATTTCTTAAGCTGGAAGTTCTAGAAGTTCATGGGAAATCTTAAATCCACATTTCATTAATGGAGGAAAGATGCAATATTAGCACAAATATTGTACATCTTAAAACTAATCTAAAGAATTAATGAGATTAGTTAATTCAGATTTAGTAATAGAAAGTATGAGACAATATATCTAGAGATCATTCTAGTGTATTATGCTAGTTTTGAAAATATTTCCCAGGTGTATGTATTTATGTTGTTGCTTTTATGTGTCATCAAGTTGACTATGATCCACAGCGATCTGATGAACAATGACACTGAATCTTGCCCTATCCCAAGCCAAGCTGTGACACACTTGATTGCATTGCCATAGTCACTGTGTCAATCTATCTCATCTAAGGTCTTCTTCTTCTATACTGACCCCCTAACCTTCCAATCATTCAAGGACTGGTCACTCCTGGCAACATGCCCAAAGTGTGTGAGATGGAGCTTCAGAGTCATTGTCTCTTAAGAGTAAACTGGTTTTGCCCTTTCCTGGACAGATTTGTTCTCTTGGCAGTCCATAGTACATTCAACACTCTTCTCCAGCACCACAACTCAAAGGCACTGATTATTCTTCTGTCATCTTTATTCATTGTCAAGCTTTCAGATCCATAGCATACAGTTGAAAAGATAGCCTCATGTCTAGACTGACATGGTTGCTCTTTAGCCCTTTGGAGAGATTCTTGACAGCAGATTTTCCCTGTGCAACTCATCTTTTGACTTCCCGACTGCTGGTGCAAAGAATGTTGATTGTGGATCCAAGCAAGATGAAATAATTAACAATTTCAATCTTTTCTCCATCTGTCATGATAATGGCCCAGTGATAAAGATCTCTGTTTTCTTGATTTTGAGATGCAATCCATATTAAAGTTTGCAGTCTTTGATTTTCTGCAGCAAATGCTTCAAGTATCCTCAGTTTCAGCGAGCAAAGCTGCGTCATCTGCATAACACAGGTTGCTGATAAGTCTTCCTCAAATCATGATGTCACATTCTTCTTCATAAACTCAAGCCTCTGTTCCACATACAAATTGAAAAGATATGGAGAAAGGATACAATATCTGATGGACTTCTTTCTTGATTTTGAACCATGCAGAGTTCCCTTGCTCTGTTCTGATAACAGCTTCGTGGTCTAGGTATAGGTTTTGCATGAGCACAATCAAGTGTTGTGGGATTCTCATTCTTCTCAACATTAGCCACATATGACTCACACAGTAAAATGCCTTTGCATAGTTGATAAAACACAAGCAGACACACTTTTGTGTAGTATACAATTTTAAAAGATGAAGAAAAAGCATACACCTCATTGACCACAACTTTTACCTCTGCAGAAGTGATTTTGCATAACAGATGGCCATTAAAAAAAAAAGATATGACCATCAAGAAAATCATAGTTTTCTCAGAAATAATTGAGTCTTTTTACCAAGAGAACAAATTGAACTGCTGTTTGTAGTAAGATTTAAACTATACTTCCCTATACATAAAAGCAAG
>NW_006399863.1:6283106-6304064 GCF_000299155.1 Elephantulus edwardii | reverse complement strand
GGAGGGGAAGGCCCTCTATGAGGTGGATTGATTCAGTGACTGGGGTAATCGGGATGGGAGTGTCAGAGACAGTGCAATTGGCACAGGACAGAGCAGAGGTTAGGGTTGTTGTACATAGGGTCACTATGAGTCACAAGCGACTTGATGGCACATAACAACAACAGCAACAACAACAAACACATAAAAGGGAGCTCTGGTGACCTAGTGGCAAGAAGCTGTGCTGCGATCCCAAAGGAATATGGTTGGAGGCCACCAGCCACTCTATGGGAGAAGGTTGGGCAGTCTCCTTCTCGAGGAATTTATTGCCTCTAAAACCCACTGAAGGGTCAGCTATGGTTCGGTTTCAACTTGATGGTACACAATAACACAACAATGGCATGCGTAGAAGTCTTACAGAGCTCTGATGGCCTACTCTGTAGGTGAGTTGGAACCACCGATGCTATCCCAAAGGCATTGTCTCTCTGGTGTTTCCAACTGCCAGTGGCTCCTCTATAAGAAAGATGGACAATCTCCTCTTACAGCCTCAGAAAACCCTCTGAAGGGTCAGCTATGAGTGGTTTTTGATGGGACAACAATGTGGTTTTGGGTGACACAGCAGTCTTAAAGAATTTTCCTTGTATCTCTATGTGGCATCCACTTCCTAAACAACATGCCTCTGGAAACTCTATAAACTTTGAGTAACGATAGTTATAGAAAGACTTCAGGTCTTTTGTTCACAGGGTCACTAGGAGTCTTCAACTAATGGTAATCAACAATAACAACTATGCTTAGGAAGAATTTGTGCCCTTAAATTCTTTACTCCTTTAAAGGTTAAACAAATAAACAAAACCTTGTTGTTTTGGAGGCTATGACCCAAAAGGACCCTTCAGAGTAGAACAAATCTAAGAATGAGAAAGAGCAAACTCTGAGCAGATAGGAGAGGGAAGCAGGCTTAGGGAGCACAGAGGTTGTGAAGTGGAAAGACGTTTATAGGTTCCTGTGATGAGGAAAACCCCCCAGAACAAACCCAAAACAAAACAGAGATGACTATGCACATAACTCAGATGAAAATGAACCATACGCTGCCCTGTTACATATTCTGGCTGTCATTTTACGTGTGACAATGTCAGTGACAAAAGCAGTCAAGAGCATTCCTTAAGCACCTGCCCAGGTGAACAACTGCAGGAGATGCTGCTCACACTGCCCTAGACATGAATGATACTCTTTGGAATGTTTACATGTTAACTTTTTTTTTTAAACATTACTTTTACATGTTTCATGGCAATACTGCTCTGTACCCTGTTAGCTAGTGATGTATGACATGAAATGTGATACAGTAACCCAGGTTAGTTGTGTATCAATGGGTTGCACTGAACTCATATTTAACTTACAGGACAGGATAAAAACCACAGGGACTTTTATGCTGCAGTTTTCAGAGTAACCAATAGCCAAGTCCTCTGAGGCATTGGTTCAAAAGACTGATCTTTCACCTAAAAACCAAGGGCTTATTCTTACACTGTCAAGGCTACTTGTCCCCGTTTTAAAAGAGACATGGAGACCTAGTAAGCTTAGGTAATTTGTCCAAAGTTATATAACAGATTATAAAACAGGCAAGCAGTACAGCCACATTTTTAGCCCAGGTGGTCCGATTCCAGAGCCTACTCCACTTTATGACCCCCATATGTTATTGATGATGCATCTCATCAAACTCGTGTAAGCTCTGTGAAGGCAGTAACCAATCAATCCCCTTCTTGGTGTGGTTCCAACATCCTCAACAGGGAACTATGCTTCAAATACGTGCTCAGTCATGCTTTCTGATTGACTATGGGAAAGAAAATGTAATGTCACATCTCTCAGTGAACGTAGAGAGTTCACGAAAAGCAGGTACAAAGAGCAGGAAAAGTCCCATTTGGATGGGTCAGATGCTAGTCTCACTGATGGGACTCAAATGAAAAGCCAGGAGCATTACCACGTTCCCTCCTTTGGAAATAAGTCTACATCTGACACTCAGTGGTTTTGAAATAACCTTGGAAGTAGCAAAGCAATGTCATGTTGACTGTGTGGCCACAGGCACAAACAATAAGGGCCTCCTCATTCTGTTTACTTAGGCCAATGATAAAGGGACAATTTGAGAAGTTTTCATGTTTTCAATGTTAGCAGAAGGAGCAAGTCAATGTGACCCAGCATTTCAAATCATTGGGCCACATCTAGGGAATTCCAAACACATGGTGGGGTTTTTTTCAGGGCTGCTGGGGGTGGGGGAAGACAAACTGGGTGGTTTTTAAGAAGAAATCAGATAGTTCTGGAGATGAGAAATAGAAAACGCAGATCATGTTGATCCCTTCTAACGTTTGGAGGAAGAGGCTGCCCCAGGTCTCTTTCCTAGCCTGCCTGGGGGGCTTTGGTGGCCTCGTTCATAAGGAGTTACACTCCTAACCTGAAACCACGCCTCTCTGGTGGCTGGAATCTCTCAAGAGAAAGACTACAATGTCCACCCGTGCGCTTTAGAGCCTTGGAGACACGGAGGGATAACTGTGGGTCTCTGAGTACAGCTCTGGGTGCTCCTTGACCGGCAGCAGCACCACTTTGTGTCCATCTGTCTCCCTCTCAGAGTCTGTTATCCTTTTCATAAGGGCAGCACACACAGGAGATTAAGACTCCCCCAGCTCCGGTATGACCTCCTGTTAAGCGAACATCATCAGAGATCATTTTTAAACAAAGTCCTACTAGAAATAAGGACTTTAATAGATTTTTTTTGGGGGTGGACACAGTCCAATTCACATCATCAGGACTCTCTATCAATGATGTTAAGAAACTCAGAAAGATGTTACACCCATGTTTTTCATGGGAAACAGACCCATTTGGTGGCCTTCTGCAGGACCTTAACCTTCTGGTGTTCCTGTCCTCATGTGAACTTCCCCGTCCCCCTTGAGTGTGCACAAGACTTCTGACTTCCTTCTAACAATGTTGTTGTTGTGTGCTGTCAAGTCAGAACCGACCCATAGCTGCTGACTTTCTAGTGGACTTTCAGAGGCAGGAAATGACGTGAGAGGAGAGTGCCCATCCTTCTCCTGCAGAGCAGCTGGTGGATTCAGACAAACAGCATGTCTTTGGGATTGCAGCACAGCTCCTTACCACTGGGCCACCAGAGCTGGGCAATGAGAGCTAATCAATACAATTCAGCATAAAACGACGAGAGAAGTATGATAATAATGTTGTAACTGCATGATAATGCCACATAGGGTAATATGCACCTATCTTTCTGGAGTCAGTGAATGTGTCTCTATCACTCTCTTCCCTCTCCAACGTGCTTATTTTAAGAAGACAAGAGACCATGGTGATGAACCCTACGCAATAAAAGGGCAGATAATGTTTTCGTGCTTAGAACACCCATCCAGCTGACAGTCTACAAGAAGCCCTCTGTCTTACTGTTGCAAGGAACTGAATTCTGCCAACAGCCTGAGTGAGTAGATCCTTCCCCAGGCAAGCCTCAGATGAGACCACAGCCTCAGCCGAAACTTTTAACTAAAATTCTGTGACTCAAAGCAGAGGATCCACCCGAGCAAAATCTGCATGTTGGATCCACAGAAACTTTGAGGTATTCTAAGCCTCTCAATCTGTGTTAATCTCCTTACCCAGCAATAGAAAACGAATATACTGTTCCACTAAGGAAACACAAAACTTGAAGACCAGGCTAGGGAGCAGATGATATATGAAAAAGTGTAAAGCTGGACCATCTCCCGCCATATTGCTCAGACTGAGGAAGGTCAAGTTGAATCAGGCACTAGCCCCTTGGTCGAAATTACCTTGACCCTTCCAAACCAGAATCTATTCTGTTTACACTGTGTGGAAGTGCTGAAATGTCAGCTGGGTTTCCATGTGTGAAAGGATCTTACACAGAGGGCTCATGTCTTAGAGCATGCACGTGGGTGTTTCTACAGCAAAAATAATGTTGGTTTGTAGAATCTACGTACATTGGATTTTACTAGAGCAGTGAGGCTTTGGGAAAACCTCCCAACCCAGCAACCTTGTATTTTCTTTTCAAAGAAATACTAACCAAGCTTAATTTAAATCAATAAAGGTAGTAAAGGTAAAAAAAAAAAGAAGAGGGGAGAGTTGTACCAACACAAGAAAACATTAACAACAAAGAGAATGTGGCAGGCAATGCATGTTAATCTGAGGGGAGATGGAAAATTCAACCACAATTGAATGGAATTATTTGTTGCTCCCCGAGATATGTAGGGGAATGCTATTAAAAGGAGACCCTAGCTGAGTGCCTTTTAATTGAAAGGAAACATTTCCCTTGTCCCCATCACAGCCACTTGCTGACTACAGGTTGCTGCTGTCATTCCAGCACCTGTGGTAAGAATTGAGATGAATTGAATGGAGGGGGGATGGGAGTAAAAATCCCAGCAAAGAGTTTATGTGAAAAGCTATCAGAGAAGATGGAAACAACTCAAAATGATCCAAAGGGGAGACATTAAAGCAGAGAAGAAATGTTAACATGGGTTAAAAAAATCACTTCTCTCTGGGAAGAAAATGAAAAATGCCCCTAATGGGTGATTTAAAAGCAATCACATACCTAGTGAAGGTTGTATCAACACTTGACTGAATTCAACAACAAGATGGGAAATAATTAGCTAGCACGTCAACTCAGCCATCTCTTTGCTAAATGCTGGGCTAAACTTTTATTTGTTGAACTAGTATTAGCATGCACTTAACTCTTCAAAATTTCACCACAACCCTTCCAGGTAAATAGGGTTATTATTCTCCATTTTTCAACGAAGAGGCTGGAAAAGGTTACGAAATTCCTCCAAATGGCATAGTCAGAAAGTAACAAAGCTTGGTTTTGGAAGCAGCACCCCTGTGGTCCTAGTTATTTCATGCTTCAGGTAAGAATCTGAGTCAGGTAGGAGGTTGCAACGCCAACCCCAAGGTAGGCAGGTGGAATCCACCAGTTGTTCCATAGGAGAAAGATGGCCAGTCTCCTCCCAGGTAACTATAACCTCTGAAAACCTGCTGGAGGGTCAGCTATGAGCCGGTTCCGGCTCTATGGTAATGAGTTTGTCGCTTCTTGTATGGGGATAATTTAAGGACCTTTGATTGCACAGTGATTGAAGACTCATCTGCTAATTGCAGGATGAGCAATTCAAAGCCATCCACTGCTCTGTAAAAGGAAGATGTAGCAGTTTGCGTCTGTGACGGGTACAGTCTTGGCAACACCATAGGGTGGTTCCCCCTCCTATGGGATAGGTCTGAGTCTGAATCAATTCAAGGACAAAGGCTGGGGAATAGAGGGCACAGTCTGTAATACAAAATGTTCATCCACAGATAAGAAAAAAGACAGGGGTTATCTCTGGGGCTGAGGAGTGTGCTGATCACAGACCAATGCCTCTTAAGAAGGAGCCGAGCTAAGGCCCTGTCATTAATTACACTGTGCCCCCTAAAGTATCTGTTGACTTGGTTGAGCCCTGTTTCTCTTTGTTTTGGCTGTGACTATATAATGTGGAAATCATGTAATAACCTCTCAATTGTAAGAGGATTGGAGGGTGGGAGGTGGGATGTAGCACACTGTATCCTATCACAGCTCTGATGTAATTGATGTAAGGGAGGTCCCCCCCACCACCATGTGGCCTGTGACAGCTTTTATCTAGTGAGAGATTAAAGGAGAGAAAGTGACAGGTGGAGAGAGGGAGACCTCCCTATTATCAAGAAAGCAGAACCAGTAGTTGAGCTCATACTTTGCATCGCAGAAACTTGTAATGAGCCTTCTAGATCCAGGACATGATGGATTGACATCAAGGCCAAGGGAGACCTCCAAAGAAGGCGGGGCCTGCAAGAGACAAGGACCTTCCTCTGCAACAGAGAAAGCCTTCCAATAGAGTTGTTATGTACCATCAAGTCAGAAGAGACACTTCACCAGGTGTTCAGAGCCAGACAATCACACAGGAGGAGCTGGCCTATCCCTCTCCTGGGGAACAGCTGGTAGATTTTGAACCACATGCCTTTAAGATTGCAGTGCTATTTCTTGCCACTAGGCCACCAGAGCTCCCTTCAATAGATACCTTGAATTTGGGCTTCTAGCCTTTCACACTGTGACAGGATAAATGTCTGGTTATTAAAGTCATTCACTGGTGCTATTTTTGTTATATTAGCAGCACTAGAGAACAAAGACAGTAACCCAAGACGTGAATGTGAAATAGGTTCTCAAACTAAAACCCTAAGAAAAGACAACTCATTCTCTGTATTTCAGTTCAGAAATAAGGTACGTAACCATCATGTCAACACTCTTGGTACCAGTAGTCAGGAAATTAAAGATGAATTGCATTGGGAAAGTCTGCTGCAGGCATTTCTCCAGAATACCGAAGAGCAACGATGTCTGTCTGGAGACCAAGATGTGCCTGATCCAGGCCATAGTCTTTGCAATTCCTTGCTATGCATCAGAGAGCTGGACAATGACTAAGGATGATAGAAGGAGAATTGATGCCTTTGAGGTGTGGTGCTAGAGAAAAGTGTTGAATATACAATGGACTACTAGGAAAACAAACAGGCTCCTCCTAGAGAGGTTTGAGACCAGGCTGCTCTTTTGAGGCAAGGATTCTGAAGCTTCGTCTGGCATACTTTGGGCATGTTGCAAAGAGGGACCAGTCCTTGGGGAGGGACTTGTGTCAAGGTAGAGCTGTGGCCCTTAGGGTTTGCAAAGGCTGAGTTTTTCAGGTGCCAATCAACCAGGCCTTGATTTCAAACCCTGGGTGGATTGAAACCTACCACATTTTGTTGAGCAGTCCAGCATTTAGTCATCTGCACCCCATGGGGACTCCTGAGCAGAAAGGCATTTTATTCTTGCATTTCACAGAGGTCTCTTAACACCATTGCCTGATTCCCGGAAGCCCTTCTGCTTCTAAAAGCACCCTTGTTTTGTGGTTACAGGCATGCAAGTGAGAACAAAATTTCTGAACATGAAATGCTCGGCGTTTATGCTGCTTGCTGCAGAATCAAGGGGGATCGGAAAGCTGAGCCTGGAACATCATCACCAACAACTCCCTCACTGCCAGAGGATCTGTTTTCCAAGCACCTGACAAGCCGCATGCCATTCATCCTCAAAGCCCACTTATCAGGGGAATAAACAGCAAGCGTCAGAGCTCTGAGAAATCCAGCGTTGAAAAGGGCTTTAACGATGAACAAACTTAATTCAGTGCTAATGCCGGCAACAGAGGAAAGCAAAAGGGAAGAGGCACAGAAGAACACCCACCGGTATGACTTTAGACAAAGCTGGAGATGAGCTGAAATTGCTGATGAGAAACAGAAACTAAAGGTTTTTTCCTGAAACAGAAACCCAGGCGGCTGCGGGGCTGGGTCTGAATGTCACGTAACAAGTGCTTCAGTCCTGGTGATTCATCTGCTTATGAGACATGTCTATGCTTGGAAACCCACTGTAGAACCATCTTTCCATCAGCTTCTAGAAGTCAGGTCCTCAGATTTCCGCCAGGCCTCTATCCCACAGATAATACGTGTGCATCGTGGACACCACATGTGGGGTTTCTACCTCTGCATTCCTCTCTGGTGCTGTCAAATCAAACGAATGCGCCGTTGGTGACCACTTGATGCTTCAGGCCCGACGCTTCTTAAAGCCAACATGTTAGTGGGCTCCATGAGGCTAGGAGGCGAACGGTGTGATGGTTCCCATTAAGTCCTAAATGTTGCCCTGTAGGGATGGAGCTAAAAAATGCATAAATTATTTAATGTAAGGGCTTTGCTGATGACTGATAAAATCAAATTAGCTGCTTTGGGCTAAGGATGAATTTGAAACAGAACTTCCTCCTTTGAAGAGACAGTGACAAATCTATTTGATAGGTCTGCATGTCAAGTGTTTTGGAATTTTTTTTTAAGGGGGTAGAAAACTTAACAGAGTCCTTTGTTAGAGTGAGTGAAACTTGGTTAGGTTATGAACTAGTTTTCTTTTTCTCCTAGAATGTTTATTTTTCTGTCTCATTATTAAAGCCATACCTACCTACACAATTTGGAAAAATAAGAGCCACTCATAATTCTCAAAGTCCAATAAAATCTGGCATCTGGACTATGGTTCCTTCCATCCTTTTATCTATGTGGGTGTGAGAATATATGTTTTTTTAAAAACTGAAGTCATATGTATGAAAGTGTGTGTGTGTGTGTGTGTGTGTGTGTGCGTGCGCGCGTGTGTTTGTGTACACACTTTGCTTTCCTTAAATAGGCACTGAAGCCCTATTTTAATGGCTATGTAATACTCCTTGTTGTCTCTCCATACTTGATTACTGCTTTAGGATAAGTAACAAGCTTGAGTGGCATGATTCTTTATGTGCTTTAATGCTAATGGACAAGGCAGTGGCTTGGATTCACCAGCTGCTCTTCAGGGAAAAGATGAGCCGACACCATACATGAAGACATTACAGACTCGGAAACTGGATGGAGGGTCCCAAGAGTAAGAGAAGGCTTTGAGGACAATGGATGGTTTGGTTAGGATAATTACTCCACCAAATGCTGCAAAGGTTTTAAAGCTCTTGGCACACAATGCCATATAATTTCCCAGAAATTCTGATTCAGTGCATAACTCCTCCAGCAATATATAGGTTCTGAATTCCTTTCAGGTAGGACATTAAAAATTGGTAACAGAATTTTCTTCAATCCTAGGAATACTGTGAAACACCTGTAATTTGCAGGTGAAAATGCTGTATCGTTTCTCTTTAAAATTACTAAGGCATTTTATGGTAATTGAGACTTTGAAGTTATACTTTAAAAACCAAAAACAATGCATGAAGGGTTTTGGCCTGTTGTACTTCTCACTAATTATATTATTTTCTAAGTCATCATGTATATTCATGTGCTATGTAATGCTCAGTAGGACAATGTCCAGCCATATATATTTCTACAGTCCAATAGACTATAAAGAATTCAGAAATCATATGTGGTGAATAGGACATAGCAAATGCAAGAACTTCACCTTTTCTCTCACTGTCTTTCCCTTTGTCTCTGAAAGTCCTTTAGTGGGTTTTCAGAGACTACAAATCACATAGGAGGAGACTGCCATACTTTTGAGCAGCTCAAACCATCTGCTTTTGAGTTGGCAGTGCAATTCCTTACCTACTAGGCTACCAGAGCCCCCCACACAATGGTATAGGTCTTATATAACTTTCAACACATATGTATTGACAGTCATAATAAATGCCTGTTACTAGCCTGTGTATGTACTGTATTTCCTTTAAAAAATTTTATCAGATAACATACTGCATGCAGCATCCAATCTTAAAAATATTGTCTCTTGTGTGATGTTATTTCTATCCTTTTGTTTCATAAAAAAGAGAGTATTATTGCGAAGTATATAATACCTAACTCAGCTGAGCCCATTCTAGTGATAACAGCAACAAGAGGTAAAGGAGAAATATTAATTAGGAAGTGGAACAAAAGTCCATTTAAAAAATACAAAGGTGAGGAATCAATGAATGTTATTGTTTGTGATTTAGGCATGTGACTCTAGACAAGCATGATGATCTTCAAAAGAAAAAGGAAAACTTATCGAGCTGTTAAAATAATTGGTTAGCAGGAAGCTACAATGCTGATGAAAGTTCTGTGGGTGTGAGTTCACTGCCTTTGAGTCAGATTGACTCAGAGCTGACCCTTTAACGGGTTTTTCAGAGGCTGTAAACTGAACAAGAGGAGACCGTTCATTTTCCTCCTGCAGAGTAGTTGATGAATGCAAACTCCTTGCCTTTAGGGTTAACAGTGTAACTCCATACCAAGAGGACTCATATCAGCTATGGCCAAAGAGTTGTACTGTCAACTCAAAGGCAGAGAGTTCAAATCTACCTGCCTCTTGGTGGGATAAAGATAGGCAGTCTCTTCCTGTGTGATTTACAGCCTCTGAAAACCCACCAGAGAGGCAGCTATTAGTTGGTTCCAACACCATGGCAATGAGTTGTTTTCTCATTCAAAGGAGCCATAGGAGTCAAAATTAACAACACTTTGTAAACATTCAATTTAAATATAAAGCAATCTTAGAATGTTATTATCTCTCTTAAAGATCCAATTTATTATTTTAAAAATTACTTTCATTAAGTCTGAACTATTACTTTTAAAAGTAACCCTGCTACTTCTGGGTTTTGTTGGTTTTTTAAAACTTTATTGTTTTTCATATAATAATTTCTTGTTTTTTTTCATATACATTGTATTCTACACAATGTTTCATTCATACAATCATTTGTATACCCCTGAGCTGGAAGAAACTCTCTCTCCTCTACTCTCCATACAAAACAAAACAAACCAAAAACTTGTTCAATAGTTCTCCAAGGGAACCCTTGTCTTTTTGCCACACCCCTTTCCTCCTTATTCTTCCATCCTAATTCCCTCTACCCAAACTCACAGCTTTCCATTATGAAAGTCTGCAATCAGGAAATCAATAAACAGATTCTAGTGGTCAGACAAAAGCAAAGTGATAAGACAAAGCAAATCCAAGCACACCTCGATGAGTATTTTCTTTACGATGGTTTTGTAACCCCGATAGATGTGAGAATGAAGACTATCATTACTTCCATATACTCTTTTATAAATTCCTCATTGCCAATAAGCTGGCAGCACCTTACAGGGACGTTCAACTGGGTCTGCCCATCCTTGTAGCTGCTGGTGGGTTCCAACCACTGGAGATGAATGACCTTTGGTTAGCTGAGAAAGATGGTGCAGACAATGTCATCAGAACTCTGCTGCATAACGTAAGTGCCATCTAAACTGAGTTTAGCACTTGTTGGTGTCAAGAGAATGAAAATGAATATAACCGAGTACCAGCCAAGTTCATGGTATTTATTGTACAACACAGTCAAGAAGCAGGGATAAGTGCTGCAATGAAAGCCTGCTGTCCATGTGCCTCCCGTTAGAAAGACAGGAACCCGGCCTGACCAAATGGAATGCGGTGATGCCATTCAGAAGGAACACTTTCAGAGTCACAGCCACAACATCAGTGCTGTAAGATGACTATCCGCATTTCCCTGCCCCCTGTCTCAAACCAGAACACAGTCACTTGCAGATTGAAACAGCAGTGTTTTCAGCTTCCTACATCTCAATGTGGGCTGATCTAAAACAGGCTGCTTAGCCTTTTGCATCCTCAATGTGGTTTTGGGATACACAGCTAACAGTTACCACAAAAGCCTCAAATGAGGGACACACCCTTCTCTCTCAGCAAGGAGTCTCTGCTGAGTACCAGGTATGGTGTATCAGCCACTGCGAGAGGTGGCCTCTGCTTTCTCACCGAGTCTCAGGCTATATTTTATCAAATGGCCACAATTTGGGCTCTGCTTGATCTGGTTGTTCCCTTGCCAGATCTTATTTATTTCCAAGTCATGTTTTGGGTGTTGGTTTGTTTACTGTACGATATGGCTCTTTGTAAGATGCCACAAATTCTTAACACAAAGTTGAACAAAAGGAGCATGGTTTTATTTGTTTGTTTAAAGGGCCAGGGAGTTAGTTCTAAGCTAGTTTTCTATCAGCATTCCTTCCCCTTAGTTCTAAGTTGGTTATCTGTCAGCATCCCCTCTCCTGCACTTGATTAGCTATTTGAGGATAGGGACTCCATCACAACGGTTTTTGGATATGGATATATCTTAACACTCAGCAGGGTTTTCAACAAATGTTTGGACATCATTTTTGTACATCGTCTGTTCCACCAAGATGGTGTCTAGAGACAAGTCTTTGAGTAAAGCAATACTTCTGTGTCATTTCTGCAACCACTAAGACAAGAAGCACTAACATACTCAAAATAAGCATTGGCCCAGAAAAGACTAGGCTTAAAAATATTCACAGTATCTGCTGGATTATACAAATCTAAGAGTTCAGACAATCTGAATTTCAAGGAGCAAACAAGCAGGTAAATGGTTTATTATAACCATCGAGAACTGGGATCCAAACTGTGTCATCCAAAGAAAACATTTTACAGACTCCAGCTGAAGTTCAGGATCGAGATGACACACTGTGCTGCTGTAGCAGTAAATGGAATGATTCCATCGTGCCCACTTTCCATTTGACACCCAAAGGGGAGGAAATTAGAAAGGAAAAGGGTTGGCTTTTCTCTGGAAAAAGATACCTCCTTGGTTTGACCGAGCAACGAGTGCTGCTGTCCAGGGAAGCAATACCAAGTGCAAAGAAATCTCAGGCAGCCAATCCAGGACTCCATCCGCACAGCCTCGGTTCAGTGAAAGTCAGTCAGCATTTCCCAAATCTGCTCCCTGTGCGACAGGGCTCCAGGCAAGAAGTGGGCGTGAGGGAGATGAAATAAATCAGGGAGATGAAAAAAGAACAAAGGAATAGGAGAGAAGCATCCTGGTCCCAGGAACTTGGAGACATTCGGGGTGGGGGGGGGGGAAGGCTTTCAAGAAAGGGAGTCAGGGAATTAGGCAGAAATGGAAGAAATGGGCACACTTCCAAACTATGAGGAGAAGGACAAGATGATGGGAAATGTAGTCTGATTGGTGAGGCAGGTTGTAAGGAGTGATATCAAAATACCACAGTATCACAACTTCTAAAGACAACTGACAACTAAATAGTAGGCTTTGGTTCCACTTGGAAGTGTGGAGTTCTGTACAGCAGCAGATTCAGGCCAGGGAACGTGAGCTCAGGCATTTCTTCTGAGTACAGGTGGATGACATGGAAGTTAGTCTTAATCCACTTCACCCTCAGCTAACTCAGGGCTGCTTCAACACAGGGTCTGGGAAAGGGAGAACTGATAAAAAGATCTCATTCCTGTGAACAAGGGATCTTAAGAAACATTCGAAACGACCCCATGGCTCCTTTTAAAGCACCTTAGGGCTCCTGTGGAAGAGGGAAGTACGTGAAAGTGGCAGAAGGTTTGGAGCAAGGAAACCCTCCCTATTTCAAAGCTGGGACGTCTGCACTGGCCTACTTTGTACATCTGTCTTCTGCCTGTGATTTTATCAGAACAAAGAATTCTTCATTACCCCAAACAAATAAACAACAACAAAAAATAATTTTAGCTCTAAATATTCAAAACCCCACTACAAATCTGTGGGGTTGGGGTTGCAAAGAGGTAAGAGAGGAGGGATGGCAAGTGAGTACAAGAGGGAAAAGGGACAAAAATCTTGGATCAGACAAGTTATAAAGGGGCAAACTTCAAAAATAATAGCTAAAGTTTACTAAAAACTTCTGTATGTGTTTACTACGCATTTGTATATACATTCACATCAGTCTTTATACTAAGCCTATGATGTTACTATTATTTTAATCTTTCACTCTCTTTGTTAAAATGGGCTCAGCTAAGTAACATCTCCCAAATTGCACAGGAAATAACAGAGATAACTGATAATAATAGAGTAATGGATAGAGATTCTGTAATGCATTCCCAGACCCACCAAGTTTATTATCAAGGACAGATACTTCCAGTAGGAAGTATCCCTTGACAATATTGGGGAGTACCACAGAATGAAATTTACCCATTCACCATGGTCACTGAAATTGTAGGGTCTTTTCTTTTATGACTTAGTCTTATCTATCTCCTTCTCCCTCCTGGAATCTAAAATAACTTTTTAAGCACCAAGATAGATAAGATATACCAAGCTTTTACATGCAAGGCATGCAGTTTGTGTGGCTGTAATTATATCTTAATGAGTGTAAAATCGTTCACTTCCTTTTTGATAGTAGTCTTCAAAGATTTAAATCAATATATTAAACTTTAATCTTTAAAAAAAGCTTTCTTACAAAATATTCTTTCATAGATATTTCAGTGTCATTATCACGTCCCTATTCTTGTACTTTCTTGGCACAGCCTGTGGGGGGGGTTGCACTTGCCAGCCCATAAGTGGTGCCTCTCTGGTTGTTCAAATCCACCAGTAGCTCCAAGGTAGAAAGATGGCCTATCACCTTCTGTGTGATTTACAGCCTCCAAAAACCTATGAGGCAGTTCCAACTCAATGGCAAGCAGTGAGGTGAATGATTCTTGTATCCCAATATTCCCCTCCCCGCCCTTTTACTCTTAGCTGTCTTTGGAATGGGAACAAATAAAGATCTCTTCCAGTCAATTGGCCAAATGGCTGTCCTCCAGATTTCTTGGCATAACTTGGTACGCACGTCTAGAGCAGCATCTGTTAGCTGAAATATGTTAATTGGTATACCATCAATTCTTGGGGCCTTATTTTTTGCCAATTATTTTAAAGCAGCTTGAACTTCTTCCTTCATCATCATAGGCTCTTGCTCATATGTTGTCCCCATTCCAAAGACAGGTAATCCAACAGAGTGTGGAAATTATCAAACAATTCTGCTGAAGAGTATCCAAAAATGACTGGAACATCAACAGAGAACTGCCAGAAGTCTAGCCTGGGTTTAGAAGGGGTCATGGTACTAGGGATATTGTAGCTAATGTTAGATGGATCTTGGCTGAAAACAGAGAGTACCCGAGGAATGTCTATCTATATTTCATTGTTTATTCAAAGGAGTTTGACTGTGCAGATCATAACAAACTGTGGCTAATTCTGAGAAGAAATGGGAATTCCAGAACACTTGATCACGCTAATGTGAAACCTATACTTGGACCAGGAGACAGTTGTCAGAACAGAGCAAGGAAATACTGCATGGTTCAAAATTGGGAAATGTGAATGCCAGGGATGTGTCCTATCTCCATAACTTTTCAATCTATATGCAGAATAGATTATCCAGGAGGCTGGGCTCTATGAGTAGAAATGTGACATCAGGATTGGTAGAAGATTCATCAACAGTCTGTTATGAGGATGACACAAACCTGCTTGCTAAAACTGAAGCGCTTGCTGCAGAAGGTCAAGGACTGCAGCCTTCAATATGGATTGAGGTTCAACATCAAGAAAGCAAAGATTTTCATAACTGGGCCAATTGGAAGCATCATGATAGATGGATAAGAAGTTGAGATTGTTAACAGCTTTAGTCTGCTTGTCTCCACAATCAACACTCTTGGTACCAGCAGCCAGGAAATTAAAAAATGACTGCAATGGAAAAGTCGGTTGTCAGGGACCTCTCCAAAGGACTGAAGAGCAATGATGTCACTCTGAAGACTAAAGTGCACCTGATACAGGACATGGTCATTGCAATCATTTGCTGTGTATAAGAGAGCTGGACAATGACTAGGGATGGTAGGAGGATCGATGTCTTTGAGCTGCGGTGCTGGAGAAGCGTATTGATTATACCATGGATTGCTAAGAAAATGAACAGGTTCATCCTGGAGAGGATTAAATGAGGTTGCTCCTTGGAGGCAAGGATTCTGAAGCTTTGTCTGAGGTACTTTGGGCATATTGCAAGGAGGGACCAGTCCTTGGAGAAGGACATCATGCTTGGGCAGGTAGAGGGACAGCGCAGGATAGGACAACCCTCTATGAGGTGGATGGATTCAGTGACTTGGTAATGGGGGTAGGTGTATTAGAGAAAGTGAGATTGGCACAGAATAAAGCAGGGTTTAGGGCTGTTATACACAGTGGTTGCTATGAGTCGCAGGTGACTCAATGACACATAACAACAACAATTCTTAGCTTCAGTGAGATCATTGTTGACATGGAAGTAATTCCATCTGTCCTAAAGAACAATATGATAAACTCATTGTTTATCTAATAACACCTTCAGGGCCTGCCCTGTCTGTGATTGTTGTTGTTGTTGTTATGCAGCACCCAGTGGGAACCGCCTCATGGGTGACTGTCCAAGGGGTTTTCTGAGGGAATAAATCTCATAGGAGGAGAACGCCAATCCTTCTCTCTCAGTGCATCAGGTGGATTCAAACCTCCT
Organism: Elephantulus edwardii; assembly: GCF_000299155.1. NCBI lineage: Eukaryota > Metazoa > Chordata > Mammalia > Macroscelidea > Macroscelididae > Elephantulus > Elephantulus edwardii. Next base: position 6,288,311 of record NW_006399863.1, on the reverse strand, counting down.
GCCTTAGGGCTGGCAGTGCAGCTTCTTACCATTAGGCTGCCAGAGATCATGCTATATGTCTCATTGTGCAGCGCTGGAAGTGATCTTACTCTTCTGCTCGATTTTTCTTTCCTTCTTTTTTAAAAATAGTAGCTATCCAAGTGTGTCTGCTGAAGTCCTGGTTACATAACGTACTACATGTTGCCCTGTAAACTTATGTGTTGGTGGTGGCAATCCACCAGCTATTCCACAGCAGAAAAAGAGGCAGTTTCCTCCTGTAAAGATTTTCAGCCTCCTAGACCTGAAGAAACAATGTTGAAAAACTCAGCTGCAGTGGGTTTGTTTCCTTGGTTTGGCCTCTCAATTGGAGTGGTGGCACAAACTGTAAAGTGTTGAACTATTAACTAAAAGGTCAGCTGTTTGAACTGATCCAGGATGGTCTTAGAAGACAGAGCGGGCGTCTGATTTTGAAAGGTCCCAACCTTGGGTGACCTATGGAGCGCAGTGCTGTCCCGCACACGCCCCACTGTCCCGCGCACGCAGGGCCGTGATGAGTCAGAACCAATGACACTCCTGCAAGATCGATTATCAGAGACTTTAAACCCCCAGCAGATTCACAAATGAAAATCAGGAAGAAGCAAGCAAGGGGTTTGCTTCAAAAGAAAAATATAGGTGCTATCCAGTTGATTTTGATGCATGGTCACCCATGAGTGTCGGAGAAGAGTCGATAAGAGTTTTCCAAGGGCTACTTTTTCGGAAGCAGATAACCAGCCCAGTTGTTCTGTGAGAGAAATATGGGCCCTCTCTTCCCCTGTGATTTACAGCCTCTAAAAGCCTGCTGGTGGGTCAGCAATGAGACATTCCAACTTGAGAGTATATACCAACAATATGATGTCCTCCTGCAGCACTTCAGGGAGTCACCCGCCATCACTTTTTACATCAGCTGTCCTTCTTGGTCATAAGATTCTTTGTGTTTTCCTTTCCCACCAATCAGGAACAGGGGGCTCACCTGATACCTCCCATAGCTTCTCAGGCTGGTTCTCAGCTCTGCACACCCCGACCCTTAGTACTGGAGGTGCTGGCTTTCATGTGACCATAGGGAAGTTCTCTCCCTTTTGTCTTGTTCATTGTTGTGATTTTTCCCACTTGATAATGCTTGATTTTCAACTCAACATCCCCCTTTAGCAAGGCTAGTTCCTCGCCACCCTGGCTAAGGTGGTAAACCAGTGCTCCGGGAGGGAAGAAGACCATGCAGCCTGTGTGGTTATTTGTTAGTTCTGGGACAGTATTTAACCACAGAAATGTTTCATTGCAACCTATTTCTCCAGCAGAGAGTTCACATTTGTGTGACTGGGAATCGGAGGGTCCTCAAGAGAAGGATGATAAATAAAGTGACAGACAGAAGACAGAATGCTCACACCTGGCCCAGGCCCTGGTCCGGATAATATCCTGCCTCGTCTTTCACACCATGCTTTGTACTCCCTGCAGAGACATGAAACAGCATACAGAGGAAAATGCCTCGGGTCACATAAAACAGCATGGATAAAAGACCTTGTGTGTGTAGACCTATTCTTCTCTGGGCCTTGGCTATAAATCCAAATAATAGCACCTGCATCTTTCTCATGCTAAAGGAAGTTGTGAAGGTCAGGAATGAGCTAAGCGATTTGACATCAAAAGGTACTTGCTACTTGGGGGTTGATTGTGTCATTCATATAGTCAACAGTTATTTCTTAGTAGATGCTATTTGAGGGGCATTGTGCTAAACAGGTACTATGTAGGCAATACAGATTAGTGAGACCTTTAACCTGTCTGGGAGGGGCTTACAGGGAAGTCACTTAATGACCAAGTTATCTTTCACCCATTCACAATGAAATAAGAATGGAAATTGAGAGGAAATATTCAGAAACTTGTACAGTGAGTCATTTCCATGTCTGTTGAAATAAATACTAAAAATTCATTTCCTTTTCTACAAAGTCATGTCTATTGTGTTTTATGAAATAAGGTCTGTAATGGATTGGAAGTGAATGAACAACTTATTCCTGGTCACAGATACTTCAAGAAGCATAGGCTTAATACGTCAATGACTAAAATGCAAGGCAAGTAAGACTAAGTATATTTAAAAGCAGAAAGTTTAATAGTATAGAGAGGTAGCAATGTTCTGAGAAAGTTACAAATTCCTCCTTCTACATTACTGAGGAGTAATGATGTCCGTTTGAGGAATAAGGTGCATCTAATTCAGGCAATGGTCTTTCTAATCACTTGCTATGTATCTGAGATCTAGACAATAAAAAGGGATGACAGGAAAAGAATTGATGTCTTGAGTTGAGGTGTTGGAGAAAAGCACTGGATATCCAATGGATGGTCAGAAGAACAAATAAAGATGCCTTGGAAAGAGTAAAGCCAAAGTGTTCTTTGGAAGCAAGAATGATGAGGCTTCACCTCACATACTTCAGGCATGGTGCTTGGAGAAGGACATAGAGGTTTGGCAAAGGAGAGGAAGACTCTCAATGAGGTGGATTGACACAGTGGCTGCTGCAATGGGCTCTAGAGTGCCTGAAAGTGTGGGGATGGCACAGGACAGCATGGTGTTCAGATCTGCTCTTCATAAGGTCACTATGAGTCGTATTCGACTTGACAGCACCTAACAATAAGAAGTTGTATAAAAATTAGCCTAATAATGGTCATCAAAAAAGTATCATTTACATTAGTAACTGAAACATCCCTGACTTGAGACAGTAAATACCCAGAAATATAATTTGGGCATAAAACTATTAGAATAAAATATTGGGATGATAGAAATACAAATGGTATATGTGTTGGGGTGGGGGCAGAGATTTGCTGATTGCTAGCACATAAAAATTAACAAAGCATTTGAAAAGAGCAAGGAAATTCTCAAAATTACCCCCAAATTTCTTAAACTATCTGAATACTGGAGCTCTGGCGGCATAGTCCTTAAGGAAAAACTCTTTGAAGCCACCAGCGGTTCAAATCCACCAGCAGCTCATTGATGGACAATCTCCTCCCACAGAATTTACAGCCTCAGAAACCCAGTGGCAGGTTCCAACTCAATGGCCATGAGAAACTCATACAAAGGACTGAGAACAAGGGAGGAATTGGAGATAACTTTACCAATGTACTTTCTGGAGCTATCTTTTTTTCACTCTACAAATAATATTCTAAAGCTACAGGATTGAATTGGAAGAGTAGAGACAATTAGTGATACTTTTTCTCTACGCTACCAGATGGTGGGAGCCAAAGAAGTAATGATATTCTCCTGAGTAGCAAGTGTTTCAATTAAAGCATGAAGCACAAGAAGTTTATAAAAAGAGGACAGTGGCAAGAAGCTGTACTGCAATCCCAGAGGTGCGTGGTTCGAATCCACCAGATGTTCTGCTGGAGAAGGAGGGACAATCTCCTCCTACACCATTCAGATCTGATTTGATGCTACACACACACAAAAAAAATAATTTAAAAAAAAATTTAAAGAGCACAGTGCCTGTAACACAGAATGAAACACTTTTTAGCTGCAGAGTTCCTCTGAAACTTAAAATCCATAAAGGAGGCTGCTCACAACACAGAGAGGAGAGAACGAGAACTGAGAGAAGCCATTCTCTCAGCTCTCTCCTTTAGGAGGTGATTTTTGATGCAAGAGCTTTTCTAAAACCAGAGATTCATCAGCGTCATTTTACCAAGTGCAGTTGCTACACTTCTTGAGAAGTTAGAAAATCACCTATACGTAAACTCAAGCTGTATATTCTAAAAGAGAAGTCCAAACATTCTTTAACTAGCAGAAAGGCAGATTATCTGCCATTGTAAAGAAGAACAAGAGAAAAATAAAAGGAAATGAATGAAAGCAAAATAATTGGCATGTCCCCTGCATGAAAATTCTACTGCTAATCCACTTTACAGAAAAATGCATGAAGACCAAGAAAGGAGACTGAAAGAGGGAGAGAGAGAGCAAGAGAGACATCATTTTAGAGGAATTTCTATTGAAAACAAAAAAGAAATGACAACTTTATTAAATTCTCCAAGAAAATTTAAATCATATGGATGAAGTGAGGGGTCAACAATATGATAAGAAAGCACACTGATATGTGCAATGGAGATTTTACAGAGTTAATGGATGATATTAAGTAGATAAGCAATGTCTGATGGCATCATTCAAAGAAAGGAGTCAAACTATTACCACAGGAAATAGCCTGGGGAAAAAAGATGCAGAATGTATCACATAAAGAGAAATACTTTTAAAAAAAAAAGAAGAAGAAGAATAGTAGTGGTGGAAGAAAAGATTATATGCACAAATATACTTTACAATAACAAATATATATACATAATATGTGTGTGTATATGTTATTGTTGTTGTTATGTGCCATCAAGTTTCCTTGACTTATAGTGACCTGAGCCAGTCTCACTGACTCCCACTCAGCTCCACCATTACCCCAGTTATGGTGTCAATCCATCTCATCCAGGTCGTCTTCTCCTGTGCTGTCCCTCCACCCTTCCAAGCATGCTGTCCTTCTCTAAGGACATGTGTCCCAAGTATGTGAGACAGAGCTTCAAAATCCTTGCCTTCAAAGAGAAACTTGGTTTCAACCTCTCCGAGACAGAACTTGTTTATACTTTTGGCAGTCCATAGTATGTTCAAGAATCTTCTCCAGCACTCTAACTCAAAGATATCAATTCTTTTTCTATTACTCTTAGTCATGGTCCAGCTCTCTGATGCATTCCAAGTAATGGTGAAAACCATGGCCTGAATCAGGCACACCTTAATCTCTAGACTACATATGTTGTTGTTGTTGTCTACCTTTGAGTTGAGCACAACTCATAGAGACCCTATGAACAAAAGGCCTGAAGCCCCTCTACAACTATTAACATTTATCAAAGTTCATAGAGGTTCTGGAGGCATGTTGTTTAGGAAGCGAATGCCACTCCTGCTTCCAAACCTGTCATAGTATGTTATTGTTTTTATATACCATTGAATCACCTGCGATGTATAGTGACTCTATGTACAAAAGCTCTGAACCTTTCCCTGTCCTGAGAGTGTCTCACTAATTCTGAGACACCAACCTCTGTCGCTCCAGTTACTGTATCAATCCATCTCATCTGGGGTCTCCCTCTCCTGTGCTGTCCATCCACCCTTCTGAGCATGATGTCCTTCTCCAAGGACTGATCTCTCCTGGCCACGGCCCAAAGTAAGTGAGGAGGAGCTATTTATTCATATTTTCC
>NW_006399863.1:6281455-6282975 GCF_000299155.1 Elephantulus edwardii | reverse complement strand
TATATCTCCTCCCACATGATTTATAGCTCCTGAAAACCTACTGGATGGCCAGCTATGAGTTGGTTCTAACTGGACAGCACATAACAACAGCAACCTACAGTTGACCTTTATTAAGGGTTAAATTTGTGGTCATAAGCAGAAGAATGATTTTAGTAAATGAAACGAATACTCAGAGAAGACAGACCTGAGCCTGGAAAAAGAGGTAAAGATCAATCAGTGATGAAGGGGAAACAGTGCAGTGAAATCAGTGAATGTAAGTGACAAAGAAATAATGATGTAAACTTCTGTGTAGAATATGCAAGACACCTGAGAAACAACACGTACTCATAGAATTAGATTCCAGAAAATAATGATAACAGCAGGGTAAGGTCAGGGGCTTCAAGGACAAATACAACTGGCTTGTTCATTCACTTGCTATGTGACCTTGTTACACTATTGCCAGTTACTTATGATTTCTGGTTCCTCACTTCCTCACGTATAACCCAGGGTGACTCTACCATAAAATTAACTGGGATACAATCTTTCAATTCCAGATTGGTCACAAACAAGGACAAGATAAACTTCCTGCCAAAATACAGAAAACCAAAGAAATCTCTGCCAAAGTATCAGCACGGACAAAGTGAGAATGGATAGATAACAAACCAACAACAACACAATAAAAGGACTTTCCGTGAGAAAGTTAATGAGAAGGTGATCTTACGTATGCCTAGTGCTTGTCATATAAAGCAGAAAACAAGTCAGTAAGGTAGAAGTGCACTTAAACAGTATGATCTGTCAAGATGTACTTAATAAATGCATATATATTTTATGTGCCATGACCTGAATGTTTCTCAACAAACTCAAGAATACTTTATAAAAAGGTTTCATTGTGTGAATGCATCACACAATTTTTCAATTTATTTGGTTGTGGTTGGACATTTGGGCTATTCCCTTGTTCTTGCAATGATGAATAACTTGCTATGAACATTGGTGTACAAATCTCCATTTGTGTCTCAGTTCTAATTTCTTTGAGGTATACTCCAAGCCATGGAATAGCTGGGTCATATGGAGTTTTCTGAGGGAGAAGGATGGGCAGTCTCCTCTTGCGTGATTAACTGCCTCTGGAAACCCACCAGAAAGGGTCAGCTATGGGTCAGTTCTGACTTGACAGTCCACAACAACAACAACATGGATTTTTCTATGTTCTGCTTTTTGTGTAAATGTCTAACTGCATTTTAGGTGAAATACTATGCAGCACTCAGGAGCAATGATTTAAAAAAATACTACACAACTTGGTAGAGACTGGAGAGCATTATGTGGCATGAACTAACTCAGTGTCATAAAGACAAATACTACATAAGACAATTATTATAAAAATAGAATAACAACTAGTAAAAGATGTATGGGGGCCCAAAGGGGAGGGGCGGGAGGGGTGAGGATGAGTAGTAGGGAAGTCATAGGGTCACACAACTTGGTGAATGGAGGGAGGGGGTAAAGGAAATGGGAAAGATCTAGTAGGGACCTGAAAAGACAGGGCAATG
>NW_006399863.1:6263545-6281355 GCF_000299155.1 Elephantulus edwardii | reverse complement strand
CTATTACCACAGGAAATAGCCTGGGGAAAAAAGATGCAGAATGTATCACATAAAGAGAAATACTTTTTAAAAAAAAGAAGAAGAAGAATAGTAGTGGTGGAAGAAAAGATTATATGCACAAATATACTTTACAATAACAAATATATATACATAATATGTGTGTGTATATGTTATTGTTGCTGTTATGTGCCATCAAGTTTCCTTGACTTATAGTGACCCTATGCACAATAGCTCAGAACCCTGTCTTATCCTGAGCCAGTCTCACTGACTCCCACTCACCTCCACCATTGCCCCAGTTATGGTGTCAATCCATCTCATCCAGGTCGTCTTCTCCTGTGCTGTCCCTCCACCCTTCCAAGCATGCTGTCCTTCTCTAAGGGCATGTGTCCCAAGTATGTGAGACAGAGCTTCAAAATCCTTGCCTTCAAAGAGAAACTTGGTTTCAACCTCTCCGAGACAGAACTTGTTTATATTTTTGGCAGTCTATAGTATGTTCAAGAATCTTCTCTAGCACTCTAACTCAAAGAAATAGTATAACAACTAGTAAAAGATGTATGGGGGCCCAAAGGGGAGGGGCGGGAGGGGTGAGGATGAGTAGTAGGAAAGTCATAGGGTCACACAACTTGGTGAATGGAGGGAGGGGGTAAAGGAAATGGGAAAGATCTAGTAGGGACCTGAAAAGACAAGGCAATGATGGGCTTAGTTCAGTGGTGATTAATTTTATAAAACATAATTATGGGAATGATTGTATGAAACAATGTCAATGAAGGAAAGTGTGAAACATACACACAAAAAAACCCCCACACTATTTACATGAATGAAACACAATGTATGTGTATATGAATAATTATATGCATAGAAATTTTCCAAAAGGCTCCACTATTTACATGAATGAAACACAATGTATATGTATATGAATAATTATATGCATAGAAATTTTCCAAAAGGCTCCAAATTAATTTCCTTTCCCCTATTTTTCCTTTTGTTATGTATTTTCATTTCCTCCTCCCCTCCCTTCCAAATAACCTTTTAAAATTCTAAAAATCAAAATTAGTAAGGTATAAGAATTTCTTTCTATTGGTCTGGAGTTACTGAAGGAGAATTAAGAACAGGAAACCATATGGATGTGAGCTTCCAAGAACAACTGACTCCTTTGCCAAGAGACCAGCAAGAACTAGATGATGCCTAGCTACCATTATGAAGCACTTGAATCAAAGGTTCCATCCACTGAAGAATCCTGATTAGAATGGGGGCGGGGGGAGAATAGAATTTCAAATTCTCACAGAATCCAGCTTTTTTTTGAGCCATGGTGGTTGGATGAATCCCTGACACTCATAAAATAATCTTTAAACTCTAAGCCAAAAATATAACCTAAATTCTTCTTAGAGCTAAACAATAGCCTAGCTTAGTTAAAAAATCTGCCTTGAGCATCGTACTCTTTTGAGAATTTTCCATGTGAGATCAAAGTGTCAACAAGAACTTGTAAGGTTAGATAGGAATCTTAGGAGTCAGCAAGAGTTGTTCAACTCCAAGAGTATAATCTTGTCTTGGGATTATACACGTGGAAACTGCTGATAGGTATATTTTGTTGGGCATATTCTCAATAATAATAACAAAATCAAAATACATTTTAAAAAAAATATATAAACCACATTTTTTAATTGCATACAGCAAAATGCAATGTACATGAAAGTAAGAACAATTACTAATAAGAACATACTTTACACATAAAGAATCATGTTGGCAATCCCAGGTGTATGCGGTTCAAACCCACCAGATGCTCTGCTGGAGAAGGAGGGGCAATCTTCTCCTGTACCAGTCAGATCCGATTTGATGGTACACACACACACAAAATTTTAAAATAAAAGAATCAGGTTGGGATGGGATGGGTAGTGGGGGAATGGATCTCCACCACATTTACAACTTGAAAACAAATACTAGAAACACAAATATAAAAACTATATAAAAGAAAATAAGACTTTTCCCCACAAAATTCCCTATGACATAGAAACAATGAATGCAGTAAAAAGTAATTTTCATACAACTCATTGGTGTCGATTTGGAACCAACTCTCAGCAGACCTCTCTTTTTGAGGCTGTAAATCATGTGAGAAGGGATTACTTCATCTTTCTCCCATGGAGCTACTTGTTATGGTCCGCAGAGTCAGAACCCAGGGAGAGCTGAGCCCCTAAGAGTCTCTCAGAGGCAGTAAGTCAATCCCATGGGAGGAAACTGCCTATTGTCCCCCCTGAGGTGCAACTGGTGGATTAGAAAAGCATGCCTTTGGGATTGCAGCACAGCTTCTTACCACTAGGCCACCAGATCTCCCAAGGCATCACTTGTGTGCCATCAAGTCAGAACTCACTCATTGCTGGCCCTCCAGTGGGTTTTCAGAGGCAGTTAATTACATTGGAAAAGACTGTCCATCCTTCTCCCTTGGAGAAGCTGGTGAATTCAAATGGTGTATCTTTTGTATTGCAGTGCAACTTCTTACCACCAAGCCATAAGAGTTCCACTGTTGTTAAGTTCCCTCAAGTTGCGCACAACTCATAGTGACACAACAAACAACACTATCAACAGCAACCTCTGAACCTTGTTCTATAACTATTGTCTTTTCTAGGGTTCATAAAATTTCCAAAGGCCTGTTGTTTACTAAGTGGATGGCAATCTTGCTTCCAAGAATGTCTTAATCTGGGACTTCTACCAAACCGAGTCCACCATGTGTAAACATTATGTCATTTGATACAACATTGGCACAGTGTTCAGCATCACAACAATCTCTCATTATCTCAGTACAGTAAACTCACAAACAAGTGCTATACCACTTAGAACAATGTTCTTCCCAAACACAATCAACAGCAGGCCTTAGGGCCCAACTGACTTTTACATACAAAGCCCTGCCTACCAAGTACAGATTGACTTTAAAAAGAGGTTTAAATTTAGGCGATCAGCTAGAACAGTTTACATCTGACTTTGAACTAAACAAAGAAAATCTACTGTCCAGAATCCAACTGCTTCACACATGAGCCTCCCAAGTTCCGCTAGTGATGGAGGGGTATTAATACATTCCGAATTCTCTCATTTAATATCTCTCTATCTATATAACTATCTATATCTATATCATCTATATCTCTCTTTCTATCTATATCTGTTATAAAACTAAAACTGACATCAGTTTTCTTCAACCTACAAAACTGGTAACTCTGCCTCAGAATTCTTGTTTTCTTTCTTTAGTCATGTACAGTAGTTTAAGTGGTCTGTTTACCAAGAGAGGAAATGCATCTTTCCTAGATAAGCATTTACCTCTTTGAAACTGTTTTTCCCAGTCATATGTAAATTGTATCTTAATCTGCCTGTTTGCCAGGAGGGAAGATGCTCCTTTCCTGAGTTAGCCTTTATCTTTCCAGGGCCTGTTTTTCTCAGTCATGTGTTAACTCTTTTGTAGGTTTCCTGTTTACTGGTAGCTGTGTGTGAATGGCTGGGTTTTTGTTTGGGGTTTGTTTGGTTTTTTTCTGATGTGGGAATTCTTTGATTTTACTAACAAAGGTGCACTGTTGAATAAGCTGGTGTCTACCCTTAGTAAAAAAGCCTAATGATCACTCCCCAATAAGGAGGCCTTTTTAAAAAAATTTTAATTTATTTATTTTTCATTTCAATGAACATCTACAGAGATTTTGGAATTCCATTCATTCATTGTTGCACCCTTCTCCCCGCCCCCCCCCCCTCCCCGCCCCCCCCATTTGCTCCTCTCCTTGAAAAGCAAAAGAAAAACTCCCCCATTGGTACACAATTCCCCCCTCCCCAAATCCCACCCGCACCCCCAAATATAATCCACTCTGCAACCCTCATTGCATCCTACAATAAGGAGGCCTTTTTGAGGGGAACTCACTGTCCTCCCAGACCTGTAATAAAGTGCTTATGGCTATGGCAATCATCTGTCTTATTGGTAATTGACTACGGAAAGAATCCCTTGAGTTCAGTAACACTGTTGTTGTTGTTGTGTTGTTCGACCCTATGAACTATGAACAAACGGCCCGAGCACTGTTCATACACAGAGTTTCCGGAAGCAAGCCATTTCAGAAGTGGATGCCGCTCCTGCTCCCAGTCAGTAACAGTAGTGGATTAAAACTGCCAGAGAGGTTTGACCTTTGGGTTAGCAGTGCAATCCCCTGTGGCCTGGGGACTGTACCACCAGAGTGCCTCACCCTTCACACACAGTTGTCATTAAAATTAAAGTGTAGAAACAGGAAGGTTCACATTTCTCTCAAAAATATACAGAAAACACTACAAAAATACAAAGAAAGCAGAAAGGAAAGAATTAATAAAGATAAAATACAAATTGATAAAAGAGAGTTAAGTGTAAAAACTAGTTCACTAAAACAACCAGATGAGCCAGTATGGTCAAAAGAGTATAACTTAATACTATAAATTAGGAATGAGAAAGGAGAAATAAGAGCAAATTTAGACTATCAGGGAAAAAGACATCCAAATACACTAATAATCTTATGATTGCAAATGAAACCAATATGACATAAACACATCATCTGGGACACTGGGCTATACGAAGAGGAATGTGGCATCGGGATTGGACGAAGATTCATCAACAGCCTGTGTTATGCAGATGACACAACCCTGCTTGCTGCAGAAGGTCAAGACTGCAGCTTTCAATATAGATTGAAGCTCAACATCAAGAAAACAAAGTTTCTCACCCTGGGACAATTGGCAGCATCAGTATGGATGGTGAAGAGATTTAGATTGTTAACAGTTTTAGTTTGCTTGGTTGCACAATCAATACTCTTGGTACCAGCAGCCAGGAAATCAAGAGACGAATTGCATTGGGAAAGCCAGCTGTCAGGGACCTCTCCAGAGTACTGAAGAGCAATGATGTCAGGCTGGAGACTAAGGTAAACCTGATCCAGGGTATAGTCTTTGCAATTGCGTGCTATGCGTCAGAGTGAGAGTGACTGGGGATGATAGAAAGAGAACTGATGCCTTTGAGCTGTGGTGTTGGAGAAGAGTGTTGAAGGTATCATGGACTGCTAGGAAAACAAATAGGTTTGTCCTGGAAAGGGTGAAACCAGGCTGCTCATTAGAGGCAAGGATTCTGAAGCTCTGTCTGACATACTTTGGACATGTTGCAAGGAGGGACCAGTTCTTGGAGAGGAACATCATGTTCGGGAGGGTGGAGGGACAGCACAAAAGAGGAAGATCCTGGATGAGATGGAGCAATTCAGTGACTGACTGGTAAAAGGAGTAGGTGTGTCGGAGACAATGAGGTTGGTACAGAATAGAGCAGGGTTTAGGGCTCTTGTACATAGGGTCGCTATGAGTTGCAAGCAACTCAATGGCACAATAATAGAAATTAAGGCTTATTAGTGGTTTTCAGAGGCAAGCAGGAGAGAGGGGGAGAAGGGAATTCATTGATTAAAGGACACTGACTTTCTATTAAGGGTGATTTTAAAAACCTAAAAATGGATAGTGAGGATGCTTGACTAACATGATAAACTTAATGTCAATTACATATATGAGCAATGTTTAAGTGTTAAAAATCAAACAATTAAAAAAATCAAACAACTGTTTAGTTTAACTAATATAAAATGTCTATCTGAAGTAGTAAGCTTTTTTAAAAGATAAAAAAGATCGATATATAAGAGAGCTCTGTCAGCCTAACAGTAAGTGGCTCCACTGTTAACCCAAAGGTATACAGTTTGAATCCACCAGCTGTCCCATGGGAAAAAGATTAACAAACTCCTTTCGTGTGATTTATAGCTTCTGAAAACCTGCTGGTGGGTCAGCTATCGATTGATTCCAACTTGACAGCACATAACAACATCTATATATATATGGAATCAATTTGACAAAGGAAACACCAAAGATATGATAGGAACTTTAGGGAGTTTTGAATTTATGTTCTTAGGGGAGAAACAAATTTAGAAAAGGGGAGTGAGAATAGTTAGAAAATTTGAAGAATGTCATCAATGTCACTGACTTCTAGATGTAAAAATGGATGCATTGATGTATTATTTGTCTATGTATATTCTTAAGAACAAAATAAGTACATTTAAAGAATATTGTTACTATCCGGGTTTGAAGACAGGAGGAACATATTCTCTTCTGGACTCTTGATAAGAGTGAAAATTAGTACATACTCTATGAAGGGAAGTGTGGCAGTATTTGCCAACCCTGAAATATGTGTAGCCTTTGACCAGGAATCCCTGAGGGGCATAATGGCTGTGTGCCTAACTACTAGCTGAGAGATGGGCACTGTGAACCCACCCAGAGCCACCTCAGAAGACAGGCTTGGTAATGTGCTTCCAAAAGTCTTAAAAATCTTTACAGAGCAGTTCCGCTTTGTACCCATGGGACCACAGTGAGTTGAAACTGACTCCACAGGAATTAACAACAACCTCTGAACAAACAATTCCATTCACACAAATATGTCCTAGGAAGATCACAAAACATACATACACATGTACGGGCACACAGTATGAATACTCTAAAGAAAACTTCAAACTCACAGCTTTGGAGTTGGTTCCGACTTGGCAACTCTCGGCCCTGTCTATGAGGCCATAGATCTTAACGGGAAGAGACTGCCCACCTTTCCCCTACAGAGCTGCTGGTGCGCTGGAACTCCTGGAGGCAGTTATCCTTTGGGAACAAAGAAAAAAACATTTTAAAAAAAGGTTCATAAAATGTAAGTCATTTTAAATGATACTGTAGACTTGAATAATAGATGTTCATAACATATTTAAGAAAAAAACAGATTTGAAATTATAAATCCAAAAGCAAGTATTATAAGACCTATTGTCTGCAAGGCATCAAGCCCGACATTTTGAGAATTAGCAGTGAACTAATCAGAAAAAAAAGGGGAGCTCTGGTGGTCTAGTGGCCAGAAGCTGTGCTGCAATCTCAAACACATGTGGTTCAAGGCCACCAGGTGCATCACAGGAGAAGGATGGGCAATATCCTCTCCTGAGATTAACTACCTCTAAAAATCTTCCAGGAGATTAGCTGTGGGCCGGTTCCAACCCAACAGCACCTAACCTAACAACAAACAGAAAAAGTTCCTACCCTCTTGGGAATGAGAGCAGATGGCTTTCACGTCTGGAGAAAATGAACACCAGGTGTGAACAATTATGATCTGTATTTAAGTAGGAGCTGTGGTGATTTCTACTGTCTTTATTCCTTTTTACATATTTCAGAGAAGTTAGCACAGACACACTAGGAAGAAAGGCCTGGCAATCTACTTCTGAAAATTAGCCCAACAAACCTTATGGATCACAACAGAACAGGGTCTGAAATGCTTTTCTGGGTCATGCCATCTGGAGGGCTCAGCTGCTAGAGAAGGGTCACATGTGTGGGAAAGCAGAGGGTCACCTTGGTGAGAGATTGGTACAATAGAAGCAACAGCTCAGTAATTGTGAGGATGACAGCATTTCATGCTGTCACACACACAGATGTCTATCTCATAGCTGCGTTAGTACAAACCGTGAGCCATGCATGAAAACTCAATCTTTGAAAATAGTCATCTTGTGTTTTGAGTGATAAGCTGAAAACAAAAATAAGCTTAAGTGACATAGAATTCTTCTTTCAAACAGATAAGAGATTGGATTACAGACAGGCAGGGTTGCTTGACAAAGTCATCACTGTTTAATCATCTGTAGGGTGGGTCCTTGTCTTCACAGCACAAAGTGGCTACTGGGGCTCCACCCATCCTATCCAGGCATCAGATTGAAGATAGGCTCAGAAAAGGACCTTTGCTCCCTTTTCTGGAGGTTTCCACAAATCTCACGCAGTATTTTTCTTGTATCTTAATGTCACTACGTAACTAGCTACAAGGTAGGCATGGGGAAGCTTTTGTTTTGTTTTTTCTTCTAATCTGGCAATAATGGTATCAGGGTCTTTACTAGTAAGGAAATCAACAGATTGGTACTGAATATCCTATGGACTGCCAAAAGAACAAACATATTTCTTGAGAAGAGTACAGCCAGAGGAGAGGCCTTCTTGGATGCAAAGATGGTCATGGTTCTTCTTTCATACTTTGGACATCTTGCTAGGACAGGCTATTCCTTGGAAAAGAACATCATGCTTGGGAAGATGGAGGTCAGCCAAAGACAAGGAAGACCTTCAGCAAGGTGACTGACATGGTGACCTCAGCAATGGTCTCTAGTGTGTCAGAAATGATGAAGATGGCACAGGATAAGACAGGGCAAAGGTCAACTGCTCAAAGGCACCTAACAACAAGTAGGCACACACTAATACATATATAGGGGGGTCTGATGGCATAGTCTGTAGGGAGTCGTGCTACTAACCCAAAGGCTGCACTTCTCTGGCAGTTCGAATCTACTGGCAGTTCACAGGAAAAAAAATGGGAAATTTCTCCCATGAAATTTATAGACTCAGAAACATATTAGAGGGGCAGCTATGAGTTAGTTCTCACTTGATGACAATGAGTGAGTGAGTGAATGAGTACATATATATTTTTGTAGAAGGGCCTTCCATATTATTTATATATGGTAAAATACCAAGTAGGTACTTTACCCCCCCCCCACACACACACACACAGAGTAGGGAGTGGAAGACAATGAAGGAGGGAAGGAGGAGAGAAAAGAGGGAAGATGTGAAGAAGGACCAACTTAAATGAGAAGAATCTAAGTTTTCCTATTGTGCTCTAGAAAGAAGTAGGAAGAAAACCACCAACACAAACTACAACAGCGCTCTGCAAGGTGGTGGAATGAGAAAGCAAAGAAGGGAGAGAAGGAGAGGAGGCAGGGAGAGATAGAAAGAGATAGAGATAGACAGACAGACAGACAGATGAAGGGGATTGAAGCAGACCATCTAGCTGGCAGAGTAGCTGCATGCACTTACAGAACAAAGCTGGTCAACATACACTATTTACGTCCCCCCAAGCCCACATTTCTTTGATGTAAACAAATTCCTAAACTTTATACACTCACAAAAACCTGAGTGGACAATATGTTTGGCAGGACCATCACTGAATCAATTCTGACTTGTAGCAATCCTCCATTGAGTTTCCAAGATCGTAAATTTTTTCTTTTAATGTTTATTTTATGTTGGTTTTCTAATAAACTTCATACACATTATGTTTCATACAATCATTCCCACTCATTGTGTTTTATAAAATTAATCACCATCGGACTATGCCCACCATTACCCTGTCTTTTGAGGTTTCTGTTTGATCTTTCCCATTCATTTCCTTTACCCTCTTCCTCCACCCACCAAATTGAGTGACCCTGTGATTTCAGCCCTACACATCCATACCCTTCTCTTCCTCCCCTTCCCCCCTTGAATCACCATACATGTATACTAGCTATCTTATATTTACAATAATTGGCTTATGTAATATTTGTCCTTATGAGTCTGAGTTAGTTCACTCCGCATAGTACTGTATTCTCTCCCAAGTTTTAGTAGTTTTAGAAATTGTTGTTCTTGAGTGGTGCATAGTATTCCGTTGTGTGAATGTACCACAATTTCTCAATCCATTTGGTTGTGGTTGGACATTTGGGCCGTTTCCATGTCCTTGCAATGGTGAATAATGCTGCTATGAACACTAGTGTACAAATCTCCATTTGAGTCTCAGTTCTAATTTCCTTGGGGTATATTCCTAGTAGTAGACTAGCTGGGTCATATGGAGTTTCTATGTTCAGCTTTTTGAGGAAACATCAAACTGCCTTCCAGAGTGGTGGTATCATTTTACAATCCCATCAACAGTGTATGAAAGTTCCCACCTCTCCACATCCTTTCCAGCATTTATTGTTTACTGCCCTGCTAAACTCTGCAAATTCTACTGGGGTGAAATAGTATCCACTGTGGTTTTAATTTGCATCTCTCATATTGATAAGGCTGCTAATTTTTATTGGAGGAAGTTGGCCTATGTTTCCCATGATGTCACTGGTGTATTCAAACCACTGATCTTCTTGATAGCAGCACAACACGTAACCAACTACACTATAAGGGTTTCTAATATTTGGCAGAAGGTGAATAAGTGGGGGAAAGGGAAGAGGGGAAAGTAAGGACGATTGTTAGCAAAGTCATTTTATTTCATAGGATGTTGTTGTTAAGTGCCATTGAGTCATATTCGACTCATAGTAACCCTGTGAATGAAAGATCTATACACTTGGAAAACTTTCATCATTTCTTCAAGTGCCACTCCTGCTTCCAAGCCTGTTTTAATCTGGGAGTTCCACCAAATAATATCCACCATAGGTAGCCATTATCACATTTGACACATATCCTTGCTCACTGAAAGTAAGGAGGACTTGAATCACTTGTTGGAGAAGGTCAAGGGTTGCCGCCTTTGGTATGGACTGCATCTCAATGTCAAGAAAAAGATCCTTACCACTGGACAGATAGACAACATCATGATGGATGGGGAGGAGATTGAAATTATCAACAGCTTCATCTTGCTTGGATCCACAATTAACAACCTTGGTACCAGCAGTCAGGAAATAAGGGGACACATTGCACTGGGAAAATCTGCAGTTAGGGACTGCTCTGAATTATTGAGGAATAATAATGTCAGTTTGAGGACTAAGGTGCAACTGATTCAGGCCACAGTCTTTTCAATTACTTGCTATGCATAAGAGAGCTGGGCAATAAGTATGACAGAAGAATTGACGCCTTTGAGCTCTGGTGCTGGAGAAGAGCACCGAACATCCTGTGGATGATCAAGAGAATGAACAGAAAGGTCTTGGAGAGGGTGCAGCCAGAGTGCTCTTTGGAGGCAAAAATTATGAGGCTTTGTCTCACATACTTTGGTCATGTTGCTAGAAGGAGCTATTCCTTGAAGAAGGACATGATGCTGGGAAGGGTGGAGGGTCAGTGAACAAGAGGAAGACCCTCAATCAGGTGGAGTGACATGGTGACTGTTACAATGGGCTCTTGTGGGTCAGGAAGTGTGAGGATGGTGCAGGATAGAACAGGGTTCAGATCTTTTGTTCATAGGGAGGCTATGAGTCGTGCTCGACTTGACAACACCTAGCAACAACCTTGTCCAATAGCATCACTGTGAGCTGGAATTAGCTCAACAGCACTGAGTTAATTTGTATATTTAAGAAAGGAAATATCAATGAATGAATGGAAATCTGAAGTCTCTGTAAATTTTCATTGAAATTAATAATAAATTTTAAAAATTACAGTTAAAAAAAGAGGAAATATCATAACGAAAATCTGGAAAAATAAATATTGTTCTGAAGTATTTCCTTCCCAAGAGGACTCTAAGGAAGAATTGAGGTCTTTGGATTAGAATAGAATTGATACAACTAAGGCACTTGTACAGGCAATCATTATACTTACTCCCTGAGGGACAAATTAGGAGTTTCTTGACGTTTTCCTTCATCAGTGTTTCAGTCAACAAAGCACGGTTTTTGGTTTTTGCTTGGTTTTTTGATGGATTTTTAAAAAACAAAACAAGCAAACAAAAAAACCCCCAAACAGCATGGTTTTGTCTCAAGTATCCTTTAAAAGTTTTCTGGAGTAGTCAATGCATACAAATCCATGGGCTCCATCCAACAAAAAACCACTCTTAGGTATGGAAAGAGATACAATCGCAGGATCCCTTTTTTTAATTTCCTCCAAGTCCAGAAGAATGGAGAATTAGGGACCACCTGCCATCTATCTCCCAACTTGATCCCCTCATTCATGCATTCATTTATTCTCCTTCCTCCCTAATATTTAGGTGCCAATGTTAAGATGCCAAGTCCTGTTCTAGGCACTAGAGAGTCAGCAATGAATAATCCTCAAAAGCCTTGGCTTCACAGGCCTGCTGAGACAGCCAGACAATGCTTTAACACTCTTGAAAATTATTATCAGACGGCCCTATGCCCATAATGGAAAAAGACTTCTTTTCAGAAAAGGGAAGAATGCATCTGCAATAATCTTTACTTCCAACAAGCTCATTTCTTAGAACCAGCTCCCACAAACCCATGAAAAACCCAAGAACTGGGAAGAGACATGAACTTCCTCCTCTTAAAAATGGGTCATGGCTGTAGGATTTGCCTTCCACTGTTACACAGTCTCTTCTCCACCCCTGACCCAAAAGGAAGAACGTTCCCATCTGGTCTGGCATTTTTAAAAAATGATGCAGTCGTGAAGAATGAGAAGACAAAAAATAATAAACTCCAGAACTTGCTCTGAGAATAACATTTTACCAACAGGATGTGTCATAAATACAAAATGGCAAAGAAAGATGTTCCAGGATTTGTCCTTTGTCCTTTGTTAGCCAGACAGATAATGAGCTACCATCAGGGAATTTTTTCCCCCTCATTTAAACATGAGTTACATATAACTTCCATACTTCTGTGAAAAGGGAGCCCATAAATCACAAGTTATTGTTTCCTAGAAACTGGAATTGTACAAGGGAGAGCCAAACAAAATCCTTTGTTTCACGAGCTTGTGATTTTTTAATTAAATACCATTTGAAACTCACACATACATACACCAAATGTTTCCCATCCACTCAGCTTTGGAGCACGGTGTCTAAGCTTCATCTTCCATCCTTGTTGCTGTGGTGAAGAGGGGGATTGTTATATTTTACACTTTCTAAATTTTCCCCCTTTATTAAATTAGATGGAATTGGGGTGGGGGGGGGAAATCACAGTACAATTACAGAACAGGGACTGCTTGTTAACATTTATTTTGAAGTCATCACAATCAAGGAGCAGGCTATATAGGTAGATTATAATTAAAGGAGGTTGGGATGAAAGAAAGATGGAGAGAGGAAAAAAGGAGGGAGGGAGGGCTAAATCTTAGCCAAGTGGTGTGGAAACCTAAGAACACTTTATCTGGTCAGATTCATGAGCCATTGGGGCAAAGTCTGTCCAGGTGTTCATCTATATCCATGCTTCCTTCATCTTTGGCGTCCTTCTAAGCTCCATCTCCTCATTTCACTGATATAAGTAGAGACATGTGACTCATTCTTCCCCACAGAACTTGAGCAAAAGGGATGCATACCACTTTCAAAGTGATCCCTATAAACTCTTGCTCTGTTCCCTTTGCTCACCTGCTATGTGACTGGTGGAGGACCCAGAGGTCCTGCTAGAGTCACATGTGAAGCAGAGAATGTTCCTTTGCCAATCACTGGACTGTGAAACAAGCAGTAAAGGTAAGACACCAAGATATGGAACGTGTTTCCACACAATTAACCAATCCTGAAGGGAGTTATGGTGGTTTAGTCCATAGTGAGTTAACCAAAGTCTTTGCATCCCCAAAAGTTCAAATTCATCAGCAACTGTGAGTGAGAAAGATAGGAAGTCTCCTCTCCTTATAGTTTGTAGCTTCAGAAATCCAATGGAGGGTCACTATTTATCAGTACCTATTTGATGGCGTGAGAATCAATCTTTGTGTGTCTGTGTGTGTGTATCATTTACTCATTTTCTCCCACTGGTAGCATTTTTAACAAATACAATATAGTATCAAAATTCATAAAGTGCATAGGCACAGCACATAGAACTTATTAAGATCTCATTTACATATATTCATGGATGTGTTAAAGCAGGATTCTGTATAATTTTATGACATGAGTAGAATGGGGCAACCACAACCACTGTAATGATGAGACACATACATCATCAACATCAAGCTGTCTTATACAATACACTTGTTCATACAACCGTCCTCTACATGGTTTCAACTCAAAACTCAATTCATAGCTGGCATACTCCTAGTTAACCCTTTATGAGGTTTTTAAAGACTGTAAATTGTAAAAGAGATTGTCCATCCTTCTACAGTGGAAAGGCTGATGGATTCAACTGCCAGAGAGGTGCTACTTTTGAATTCACACCATAATTCCCTACAGACCATGACATCAAAGTTCCCCAAAGTAGGTGACATGAATCAATACCTTTGGGATACATTCTCCCTTATATTATCCTAAAACATTTAAGTCATAGCCTTATTGCTATATTCTGTAGAGTTGGAACCAATACATAGCTGACCCTCCAGCAGGTTTTCATAGGCATGTGGGAGAAGACTGCCCATTTTTCTCTCATAGAGCAGCTGGCAGATTCAAACCACCTGCCTTTGATGCTACGTGCCAATGAAGCTACTTACCATTAAGCCAACAGAGGTCCCCAAGTCATGTCCTAGACAATTCTAACCTCATATTACTAACCATCAAAGAGAGAGAGAGAGTGCAGTCATCAGGTGAAATTGGTCTCCAGCCATGCTGTGTACCACCAAGAACAATTACAAACTTTAGAAGAGATGGTCACAGGCAAGAGAAACCCCACCAGACTACATGAGACCTGAGAGGGCAGCTTCACAGAGGTACCTGGGCTTCTCTCTTCTCTCTCTAGCCTGGATAGAAAGTGCAGCAGTCAGGAGGAATCTGGTCTCCTGCCATTCTATAACCACCAAGGTCAATTATAGACTTTAGGAGAGGTAGATAGCACTCAAGCAAGATTCCTGCACTGTTAAACTACATATGTAAGAGAAGGTGAAGGATTTTAGGAAAGTAAACTTTCCTGCTGCACAGGACCAGAAAGGATGTCTGGTAAAGCTAGTTTTCCTCTCATCAACAACTTCATAAAGATAAAGAACTGCCAACAAACTAATAAAAATGTTGTTGTTGTTGTTATGTGCCATTGAGTCGTTTCCGACTCATAGCGACCCTAATGCACAACAGCCCTAAACCCTGCTCTATCCTGCGCCAACCGCACTGCCTCTGACACACCCATCCCGATTACCCCAGTCACTGAATCGATCCATCTCATAGAGGGTCTTCCCCTCCTGCGCCGTCCCTTCACCCTCCCAAGCATGAGGTCCCTCTCCAAGGACGCGTCCCTCCTGGCAACATGTCCAAAGTATGTCAGACGAAGCCCCAGAATCCTTGCCTCCAAGGAGTAGCTTGGTTTAATCCTCTCCAAGATGAATCTGTTTGTTTTCCTGGCAGTCCATGGTACATTCAGTACCCTTCTCCAGCACCACAGCTCAAAAGCATCCACTCTCCTTCTGTCCTCCCTAGTCATTGTCCAACTCTCTGATGCATAACAAGCGATTGCAAAGACCATGGCCTGTATCAGGCGCACCTTAGTCTCCAGAGAGACACTGTTGCTCCTGAGTACCTTTGAGAGGTCCCTAACAGCAGACTTTCCCATCGCGATAGCAACAGATCACAAAGATTTCTTATTTTGCAGGTCACACAATCTCTGTCACGACAACTGAACTCTGTTGCTATGGGGACAAAAGCAACCATAGATAATATAATAAGTAAATAAGTGTGTTTCTCTGTTCAAATCAAGCTTTATTTGCAAAAGTAAGATATGTGCTGGATTTAGCCCACTGGCCATAGTTTGCAGATCCTTTATTTAGACAAAAGGAAACATCTCACCCCATGGCTGTTCCAGAAGAAATAACATGCAAAACATCTATATATATCCATATTTTAGGGAGGAAATGGCAGCCATGAGTCTATGCAGCTCATGGTGTGAGCAAATCTACAGGAAAGGATCTATAATACATCCTGAAATCCTTAGAACAAGAAACCTTCCAACCCCAAATGATCAGATGTATTCAGAGAAAAAAGGATAAGAAGTGTATGCAGATAAGAGTTTCTGTTGTTGTTGTTATGTGCCGTCGAGTCGTTTCCGACTCATAGCGACCCTATGCACAACAGCCCTAAACCCTGCTAGCAGACTAACATATACAAAAAATAACTTCACATAATGTCAAGAAAGCAGCAGGCAGCCTCAAACATTGTGATAAAAAAACCTAAGAAGCCTTCTTAGATCATATTGCAGACCCAATGAATACCCGAAAGATAGAGAGGCAGAAGAAATATATTCACATGGAATTATATTAACACCTATGGAAGAAGGTACAAACAATGGAAGAATGAGTGGTGGAAAAAAGAGTGGAAGCCATAAATAAAGTGAATATTCCAGAGACAGAACACAAGAAGAAATACACTGACATGGAAGAACATTAATAACTATGGAAAAAATTGCAAAAGACAGAAGGAAAAAAGACAGAAACTATAGATAAATATGTAAAAAAACTTTAAAAGCATCACAAGACAGAGAAGCTACAGTCAACAAAGTACTGGAAATAACAGAAATGTATGATAACGTAATCCAGAACATCAAGACAGAAACAGTGGAGTTTTTCAACATGTTGGAGGGATAAAACTATAACAGAAGAGATGGAACAGACTGTGTGAGCTGGAAGACAAGAATCTCAATGGAAACATACAGGAAGGAAAAAAGCAAGAGAGGAGACAGAGGAAAATGAAGAAAACATTGGAATCTGTGGGATAACATCAAAAGGAAAAACATATGTATGATTGGAATTCCAGAACACAGGGTGGGGAAATCACTAAGAAGTTTATTGGAAAGGTACTAGAATGAAACTTTCCAGGTATCATGAAGAAAAAGAAAATTCATATTCAAGAACTCAGTGAACTCCAAACAGACTAGACTCCAAAAGAATAATATCAAGATATATGAAAGTCAAATTCTCCAAAATCAAAGGAAAGTAGAGAATCCAAAAAGTATTGTAAGAAAAACAAAAAGTCACATTCAGTGGAGAACCAATTAGATTAAGTTCTGATTTCTCAACAGAAACCATGTAAACAAGACGACTATGGAATGATATATACAGACGGCTGAAAGAAAACAATTGTCAACAGAGGATCCTGGACCCAGAAAAGCTGTCCCTTAAGTATGAAGGGAAAATTAGGCCATTTGCAGAAAAGTAAGAACTTAAGGAATTTGTAAAAACAAGACAAATTCTACGAGAAATTCTAACATAAATTCTTCATACAGAAACATTAAAGGAAACTGGATGGACCATAGTTACCAGACAAAAAACAACAACAACAACAACAACAAAAAACTGAAAAAGAAGCACAATACAATGATCATGATCAAATCTGGACTATCAATAATCACACTTAATATGGATGGCTTAAATGCACCAATCAAGAGAAAAAGAGTAGCAGAATGGATAAAAAAACCCTAAGTCCATCCATATATTACTACAAGACACCCATCTAAGAATAATCAAAAGGTGGGGTGGGGGGAAATATACCAAGCAAATGGCACCCACAAAAAGCAAAAGGGACAATACTAATCTCTGATAAAATAGAATTCAGGATGAAAACCATCATAAAAGCTAAGGAAGGGCACTATCTAGTGATTAAAGGCACAATAAGTCAAGAAGACATGATCTTAATCAACATTTATGCATTCTATTATATATTTGCAAAATAACAATGGTTAGACTTGAAGAAAGAAATAGCATCACAACAGTGGTAGAAGATTCTAACACACCACCCTCACCAAACGATAGGTCAACAAGAAACTTAGCAAGATGTAAAAGAACTGAACTATATAATCAGCCAAGTAGACCCTGCAGATGTATTGAGAGTACTGGCCTAATGGCAAGAAGCTGCACTGCAATCCCAAAGGCACACACTTCGAAGCCACCAACTGTTCCATGGGAGAAGGATGGACAATCTCTTCTCGTGTGATTAACTGCCTCTGAAAACCTGCTGAAGGGTCAGCTATGGGTTAGTTCCAACTCTACAGTACTCAACAATAACAACCACCCGACTAAAAATCAATTTACTGTCTTTTCAAGTAAACATGGTAGATTCTCTAGAACTGATCATATATTAGGACAAAAAACAAGTCTCAATAACTGAAAAAAACATTGAATTAATACAAATTATTTTTTTCAGACCAAAATGCAATAAAACTGGAAATTAATAACAAAATGATAAAGCTTTTAACACCACTTACATGAAAGAGAAATAATACTGAATCACTGTATCAAAAGGAATTGGCAGATAC
>NW_006399863.1:6260719-6262130 GCF_000299155.1 Elephantulus edwardii | reverse complement strand
GGTGTGTTGGAGGCAGTGTGATTGGCATAAGATAGAGAAGGAATTAGGGCTGTTGTACATAGGGTCACTATGAGTCGCAAGCAACTTGACAGTACATAACAGCAACAACAACATAATACAATTGGGTTCTAGAAGAAATAAAAAATGAGATAAAAAGTTCCTTGGAACAAATGAAAATACCACATATCAAAACCTCTCAAATACACCTAGGGCAGTCCTCAGAGGGCAATTCATAACAACAGACAAACATATAAAAAAGAAAGAAAAAAGCAAAATTAATGACCTAACCCAATACCTTCATCAGACAAAAAAAGAACAAGCTAATCCCATAGCCTCTAAAAGAAAGGAAATTATTAGCACAAGAGCTGTAATAAATAGGATACCAAACAGAAAAACATTTGAAATCAACAAGACCAAGAGCCAGTTCTTAGAAACGGTCAGTAAAATAGACAAACTATTGGCAAACTTAACAGTTAAAAGAAAGACACAAATAACATGAACAAATGAAAGAGGTGACATCACAACAGAATCGGCTGAAATTAATCTGTAATAATGGAATATCAAGGAATGCTGTATCTGATAAATTTGAAAACCTAGCAAAAATGGATAAATTATTTGAAATATCACACTCTACCCAGAGTGACAAGGAGAGATGTGGAACACTTGAACAGACTTGTCACAGAATAAAAAATTGAGCAAGTCATAGAAAGACTCCCCACAAAAAAATAGTTCAGAACTAGATGATTTTATGGCTGAATTCTACCAAACATTTAGAGAAGATCTATCACCAATTCTGCTTAAAGTATTTTAAAAAACAGAAAAATAAGTAACACCCCCAAAAGTCATTCTATGAAAGAAGCATAACCCTAATACAAAAACCATGCAAAGACATCACCAAAAAAGAAAACTACAGACCAATATTTCTTATGAATATAGATGCAAAAATCCTTAACAAAACCCTGGCCAATAAAATCCAAAAGCACATAAAAAAATTAATTCATCATGACCAAGCAGGATTCATAATAGGTATGCAAAGATGATTGAGCATAAGAAAAATAATCAATGTAATTCTTCACATTAACAAAGCAAACAAGAAGAACCATATGATCCTATCAATTGACACAAAAAAGGCCTTTGACAATACAAAACCTCTTCCTGATTAAAACACTCAGCAAAGTAGGATTGGAAGGGAATTTAATCTAAACATAGCGAAAAGTAACTATGTAAAACCAAGAGCCAACACCATTCTCAATGGACAAAGACTAAAGGCATTCCCCTTGCGGACTGGGACCAGGTAAGAATATCTACTTTCATCATTCCTATTCAATACTGTATTGGAAGTACTTGCCAGGGCAATATCATAAGAGAAGGAAATAAGAAGCATTTAGATTTGCAAAGAAGTAAAACTGTC
>NW_006399863.1:6226474-6252966 GCF_000299155.1 Elephantulus edwardii | reverse complement strand
GCGGTTGGCGCAGGATAGAGCAGGGTTTAGGGCTGTTGTGCATAGGGTCGCTATGAGTCGGAAACGACTCGACGGCACATAACAACAACAACAACAACAAATGCTGCAGGCAAACATGGACTACAACATGCAGAAAGCTGAAACAGAACCCACATCTCATACAATACACAAAAATCAACTCAAGGTAGATATAGGAGTCAAACTCAAAACTCTAAAGATCATAAAAGACAAAACGAGACCCCAATTAGAAGCCCTGTTGTTATGTGGCCTCAAGTTCCCCATGACTCACAGCAACCATATACTCTGAACCCTGCTCTACCCTGAGTCAATCTCATTGTCTTTGACACACTTATCCCCATTACCCCAGTTACCGAGTCAATCCATCCCCTCCAGGGTTTTCTTCTCCTGCATTGTCCCTCCACCCTTCCAAGCTTGATGTCCTTCTCCAAGGACTGATTCCTCCTTGCCACATGCCCAAAGTATGTGAGACAGTGCTTCAACATCCTTGCCTCCAAGTAGCAGCCTGGTTTCACCTTCTCCAAGACAGGCCTCTTTGTTCTCTTGGTGGTCCATGGTATGTTCAACACTCTATGTCCAGCACCACAACTTGAAGGCATCAGTTGCAGCTAAACATCAAGAGCAGAGGAGTGAGAACGGGCAAGGGGAAAATCACAGGGTCATACAATTTGGTAGATGGAGGAAGGAGTGGGTAAGGGAAATGGGAAAGATCTGGTAGGGATCTGGAAAGACAGGGTAATGGTGGGCATAGTGCAATGATGATTAATTTTATAAAACACAATGAATGGGAATGATTGTATGAAATATAACGTGAATGAAGGATAATGTGAAACACAATATATGAACTCTGGAAGCAAACCAATATAAAATTTAAAAAAAAATTAAGAATCAAAACGTATATATACAAAGAGGAATTGAAAATATCACAGCTTGCATCAGGCTCACCTTAGTCTTTAAAATGACACCATTGTCATTTCTCTTCCACACACTGGAGAGGTCCCTCAGAATAAATTTTCCCAATGCAACATACCTTTTGATTTCTTGACAGCTGTTGTTATGGGTGTTGACTATGGGTGAATTAAAAATGAAGTTATTTACAGCTTCAATCTTTTCTCCATCTAAAACTGTGTTGCCTATTGGTCCAGGGGTGAGGACTACTCTTCCCCTTGATGTTGAGATGTAATACATGTTAAAGGCTTAAGCAAGTGCTTTTAAGTCTTAGAACGGCACTGTGCTTGGCACAGGGTAAAACACAACTGTGTCCTTTTCTATATCCCTTTTAGTCAGCCCTTCAGAGCCATGGTGGCCTCTGGGTAAAGAGCTGTCCTGCCATCTCAAAAGAAGCCAGTCAATGCACCAGCTGTTCTTCCAGAGAAAGATAGGTCACCTCCTCCCATGTGACTGATAGCCTCCAAAAACCTGCTAGAAGATCAGCTATGAGTCGGTTCCAACTCCAGGGCATGTGAAATATAAGAGTTGAAGTCAGATATGAATTTAAGTCCTGTTTATTAGTGTGTCTCTGGTCAAATCACTTTCTCTCTGTGCATCTTGATCTCCAAATCTGTAATATGAGGATAACAGCATGTAACTCACAGAATTTTGGGGGGTGAACCACCTGGAATAATGTAGATATCGTTGTCAAATGTAAAGACCAATACAGAGGTAAGAGACTATTATTATAAGCTGCCTTTCCCTTTCTGGATTCTGGGTTTACTTTCTTCTTACTCAAAACGTGATGTTTTGCCTCCCTGACAAACCCCAAGGAGGACCACTAAATCCCCACTTAGCCCAGGCCAGGAGGCTGTCGGGATCTGCAGGCCAGCCCCACCTGTATGCTGACTGACTGCCAGAAACCTGAGTAGCCTCTATAGCCATTAACTAGATCCAGAGAAGGAAGCTCCAGCTGCCAAAAAAATGACCTCTCTTTTTCAAGAGACACAATTCTGAAAGTCTATTTGTAAAGGGCAGTCTCAACAGGATTTGACTGGCCAATGACACAAGGCCCTTGACCTTGGATCCAAAGCTATTTACAATGAACTCTGGAACTGAGTTTCTATACTCATCAAAAGTGTGATTTGAATCCACCAGCTGCTCTGCAGGAAAAAGACGAGTAAACTCCTCCTGTATGATTTACTGCCTCTGAAAACCCACTGGAGGGTCAGCTATGGATTGTTTCTGACTCAACAGCATGCAATAACAGCAGCAGCAACAACAACTCATCAAAACAGCATCACCTGGAGCAGTTTATGGCTAAGATCTTCAAGGTGGAAACAGTAAGATGTCTTCTGTTGTGTAAGGTGCTGTCGAGTTGACTACAATGAATAGTCACCCTATGAACAACAGTTCTGCACCTAGCCCTGCCCTGCTCCATTGTCACAATCTCAGTCATGCTCAAGCCCATTGTTGTAGTTACTGCATCAGATAATAAAAAGGTAAGATATGTGGATAGAATATTCAGTCTGTGGATGCCTTTACACACACACACACACACACTTGTCCCATTCTACTGAAAATAGACACAACTGCAAGCATAAAAATAATGAGCAAGGCTAAATCTTCTGAGGAAAGTAGGTCTTTTCCCACTCATGGTCAATTCAGGTGGCATGTGCATCTTTCACTACATAAGAAACAAAATGATTTTTTGGCTTCATTGATAATAATGCTTGCATCAAAACCTTGATAGACACATTAGAATTGCTTCTTGTCAATCCCCCTTCACAGGGTCTAAACACTTTCTGGCAAATGAAGGGCACCAACACAGATTTGTGAATTGACCAAGTCCTGTGAGCCAGGCACTGATCTATATTATTGGAGCTAAGATTGCCAAAAGCCCACAGGTCTGTCATAACCTCTCCATCCTGTGCACACAACAGCCATTAGTAATTACTCACACTGCTTCCTTCCTGATGAGGCAAAGCACAGCAATAGTAACATGTTGGTCAAGACAGTTTTTCTGCACATCCAAAACTTCTCCAACAGGGTAAAAAGGGAGGCCACTGACTGGGAAAAAGTATTCAGTAATAACATATCAGATAAGGGATTTATATCCACAATTTATGAAATACTTGAGCACCACAACAAGATAAAGGTAAATAATCCAATAGAAAAATGGGCACAGGATATGAACAGGCACTTCACCGAAGACGACATTCAGATGGCTAACAAGCACATGAAGACATGCTCAAAATCCCTAGCCCTAAGAGAGATGCAAATTAAAACAACTATGAGATATCATTTCACCCCAGTCAAAATAGCAAAATTTAACAGAACAGCAAGCAACAAATGCTGGCGAGGTTGTGGAGAAACTGGAACCCTTATTCACTGTTGGTGGGAGTGTAAAATGGTGCAACCCCTGTGGAAAGCGGTATGGCGCTTTCTCAAAAAGTTGCAAATAGAGATACCATTTGACCCCGCAATACCACTACTGGGAATATACCCAGAAGAGACCATAACTGACACCCAAGCAGATATATGCACACCCATGTTTATTGCAGCTTTGTTCACAATAGCAAGGAGTTGGAAACAACCTAAGTGCCCATCAACAAACGAATGGCTAGAGAAGCTGTGGTATATTCGCACAATGGAATACTATGCTGCACTAAAAAGCAAGGAACTCATGCAATATTACTCAAAATGCTTGACTCTGGAGAACATTATGCTGAGTGAAATGTCCCAGTCACAAAGGGACAAATATTGCATGGTGCCACTGTTGTAGAATGGGACTGTCCTTGGGGTTGGGGAGAGACTGAGTAAGATGGGTTCAATAATGTATGCTGCTCTGAAACAGAGAAGGGAGAAAAGTGTTTAAAAGAGATATGTGATTAGGTATTTCTGTCATGACAGGAGTCTAGAGCGATGGCTACATGGTGGAGTGGACCTGGGGGAGGGTTTGTAAAATAATGAAAGAATCTTTTCTTTTACTTTTCCAAGAGGGTAATGTCTGGTGGGGGCGGAGCCTTGGGAGGGGACAAATCTACAGCAATGAATGAACGGAAATCCAAAGCCTCTGTAAATTTTCACTGAAATTAATAACAAATTTAAATTAAAAAAAAAGAATTAAGTTAGAGTAAGGATGGCAATGGAACCACCTTACCTCTGTAATTTGATTTGTGCCACTATTAGAACCTCTACTCAGAATATTATTGCTTTTCCATTTTTGACTCATGCACTTTTAACTTGTTAGTTAAATTTGTATCTTCTAGGCTGCAACACTTCCATGATACATCTTCAAGGATATGAACATGTACGGCTAAGCACAATTGATAACAGTGCATCTATATTCCAAAATCAATCTCTATAATAGTCTATGTGTTTCCTACTGCCAAGGGGGCCCTTTAGAGTAGTGAGAGAAGACATTCACCCTGAAACCCACAGCGTCCCTTTTCAGCAGGAAGTAGCTAAGAGAATACGCCATCCCCTTTTCTTTACGAATCAGGGTGAAGTCTCTCTCAGGGAGGAGTGATAGGGAATGGCAAGGGACACACTGACAAAGGAGATTAATCAGAACTGGCTTTGACAAGCACTGTGGCAATTGGACAATTAAAACAGACATCGCGGGGGGGAAGAAGAACGAACTGGGGATGAGGGTGGAGAAAACAGTGCAACAATGGATGAATGAAAACCCAAAATCTCTGTAAATGTTCATTAAAACTAATAAAATTTAATTTAAAAAAAGACAGTTTTTCTACAACTTTGCAGGATTGTGTCTCCACAAAGATGGCCCCTCTCATAATACTTTGTTTCTTCTCTAAGCCAGTTCCTCTTCCAATCTTAACTAATGCTAGTTAAACAATTAATTCAGAACAACAAACTAAAAACACAACAAGGTCCTTGACCAATTCTCCATCATCTCATGTCAATGAGTCCTATGTACCTAATGTTGTTGTCTCTGTTAAGTGTTGTTGAATTGCCTGAAACTCATAGCAACCCTATATACAATAGCTCTGAACCCTGCTCTATTCTGTGCCAACCTCATCTTTTGTGACACACCCATCCTTATTTCCCCAATAACTGAGTCAATCCATCTCATCCAAGGTCTTCCTCTCCTGCACTGTCCCTCTCCAAGAACTAGTCCCACCTTGCAACATGCCCAAAGTGTGTCAGACAAAATTCACCATCTCTGGGAAGAACCTATTTGTTCTCCTAGCAATTCATGGTGTACTGAATACTCTTCTCCAGCACCACAACTCAAAGATATCAATTCTTTATCATCCCTAGTCATTTTTTAGCTTTCTGATGCAGAGCAAGTAATCGCAAAGACCATAAATATCAGGCTGCTCTTCCCCACCAATATTGCCTGGGCCATCTTTAGTCTCTTTAATTCAAAAGTTTCTTAAGTTCTCCACTGCTTCCATGGCAACTTCCAAGTTCTGTTCTTCATACAATTGCCAGAGGGCTTTCATTAAAAGAACAGATCATGTCAACGGCTCCCTGATGGGCCCCAGAGACTGTGCGATTTCGCTTCTCCTCTCCTTCCCACCATCAGCTCAGCTCACTCACTTCCTCTTCAGCACTGCACTGCAACAGCAAGTGGAAAACATTCGGTTCTTGGCCTGCCCACATATTTTGTTGTCTACCTTCAACTGTGCTCCCAATTTTTCATATCATCCCTTAAAAGTCATCTCCCCAAAGAGCCCTTCCAGAACCACTCACTAACCACTCGCTTCTCTGTCACTCCTGCATCTATTCTCTGAAAGCCTGAGAGTCTATAGAGTTTTAAATGTATGCAAGTTGCAACTTTCTGAGTGGAAATAGTCATGAAGTTAGCATACTAGTCATTTGCTAATACGTAGTGTATAACATATTGGGCTTCAATCAAAAGGTTGGCAGTTCAAATCCACCAGCCAATGTACATTCTTCTCCTGTAAATATTTACAGCCTTGGGAACCCAGTGGAGGGTCACTATGAGTCAAAACCAACTCAGTAGGAACAGGTTTGATTTAGATAGAGATACCATGTTTGTGGTGGATTTCTTTACTAATTTAACAATTTTATCCTTTTTAAATTTTACATTGGTTTGCAAACAAAATTCATATACATTGTGTTTCACTCATACGCATCGTGTTTCATACAATCATTCCCATGCATATATTTGGGCTATATGCTAGATATTCTAGTCTTTTTTTTTTTTTAAACACCCAGTTCTCTTCTCTAATGCAGTACAAGCTCAATGGGTTTGGATTGCAGGCAATTTTTTGTCTTTTCATTGAACACTTGAAACACGTTTAACAGCATCTCATTATATAGTAGTGTTGAATGACCGGAAGGACAGGACACAAAACCATTTGCACACGATGTTAGTCCTGAAGGAGTCCTTATAGCATGGCCAGTTCTGTGTTGGGCTCCTAACCTAAAGGCTAGTGATTCGAATCCACCAGAAGCTTCAGGAAGAACAGTGGGAAACCTTCTCTCTTACAGATTTACAGCCTTGGAAGGGCTGCCGTGAGTTAGAACAGATTCAGACACGGCAAATTTGATTTTAGTTTTGATAAAGAAAAACAAATTCGCAAAACACCTGAATATGCCTATATTCTGCATGGAGGAAAAATCCAAACCATGTTAATAGATATCTTTTGGGGCATCTGCCTGACCGCAGTCCCTCCTTTTCCTGGGCTTCCATGCTTTTACACAATGAAGTGGCTTAAACTTACACGGAAGCAGCAGGTTCTGTGCTAGAACTACAGAACCCTGCCTAAACTCCCATCTGACCTCCAGATTTGCTTTTGATCGCCTTACCCAAAACAGCTTGAAGGTAGAACTCGCACTAGACTTGTCCCATTGTTAAATGCAGCCCCTGAGACTAGTGGCTACTCCAGAGCCGTGTTTCTAATCTTTGGAAGAACAATCAGCTAAGAAAAATAAGGGGTCTGAGTTTTGTATATTGGACAAGATAGATTTGGCTTAGGCTGAAGGAATTGAATAAGGGGACACCCAGGGAGATGAAACTAGATGCCTGAATGCCTATTCATTCAATCATCCGAAGATAATTTCTAGTAAAAAAAGAAACAAAGGGCAGTTGTGTAGCATCTTTGTCCTCTCATCCTCAGAGAGCCTTCAGGGGTGGTTTTCAGAGACTTGGGTAAGGTTTGGCCCATGGAAGTTCCATTCTTTGTGGTTCAGTTGGGAGAGTCTTGCCCTCCTCCCCTAGTGTCCCTGCAATTCTTTGAAAAAGACTCTTAATGGAAGGCGTTCCTCACAGAGGAACTCTGCCCTTGGGGGAAAGTTCCAGATGACAGGTCATAAATTTAGGCAGTCTGGGTTTCAGAAAACACTCTGAATGGTTTCGACAAGGCGCATAGGAAGATAGTTGCATTAAAATGGTTCTGCCAGAGGCTTCAGAAAGAAAAGACATCTGTGCAAGGATCTAGGCCAGTTTCCTTCCTAAAACTTCTACACATTGGCTGGTTGTCCAAGTCACATAATTCTTTGTCTTAATAAAGTGAAGATTATGTACTTACTTGATAGGCTGGCAAAATGAGGGTGGGGGATGCTATGTGAAGTGCTAGAACAGGAGGACAGATATCCAACGGGTCAAGCTATATGCACCAATAGTCTTTCTTCTTCCTCTTCTCACTTAGAAACTGAGCTAACTGGAGACTTGTTGTCTAGGGCCTGCTGGTGGCATAGATCACAGCGAGTTGCCCATGTTGCCTAAGGCCAAGCAATCCTGGTTGCTTGAATCCACCAATGGGGTCTGAGGACACAAGATGAGTTTATACCTACGATTTGCAGTCTTGGAACCCAAAGGAGGCTCACTCTAAGTTAGAACTGATTCAATGGCAATGAGCTTGAGTTGTGTCTCTTGCTTGGATAAAATAGTGAGATCATGGTAAGATCAAAGTGAAGACTACCATAATAGAGGGAAATAAAGACCTCAGGAAGTTTGGTTAATTTGCACAAAATCTGTCTCAGTCAGTATTTTCATTCATGCATTTAAGGCAATGAGATACTGATGTTTTGAATCACCTTACTTGTTAAACTCTTTTCCTTGGTGACGAGAGAATTGGTTCTGTTTGCAGCATTCTAGATAGTGCCTGGCACATCACTGGCATTCAAGGAATGGTTTTAATTGCTATGAACTGATCGATACTTGCATTCAAGTAAATGCTAACTCATGGCAACCTTATGTAGAAAAATGAAATATTGTCTGTCCTAAGCCATCTCATGATTGTCATCAGCATGTTTGAGTTCATCATTCTGGCTACTGTTCCAACCCATCTAACCAAGGGTCTCCCTCCTACCAACCCGTCCGAAGATGAGGGTGTGACTCATCTTCGGTGCCTTTCACATATGATGTCCTCCTCACATGACTAATATCTCCTGATGGCATGTCCAAAAGGAAGCAAGTTAAATTAGACAGTGTTTGCTGTGAACCCTTATGTTTTCATTGGCTACCTTTCAGAAATAGATTGCCAGATCTTTCTTCCTAGTCTGTCTTAATCTGGAAGCACCCATGAAACCTGAATCTGAGTCTGCATCATCAACCCAGAATGATGTGTGTGCACAGTTTTGCTGCTGTGTAAAATACCAGAGGCAAAGCTTCCAGTCTTCGGCCAGTTCAAGACAGACATTATCACAAAGCAACAGGCAAGTCGGAGAAACTGCTGTCAAAATCCATTTGACTCAGTACTTCATGTTGGCTTTGGATAATCTCTTTCTGGAACTCAGCTTATTGTTCTAAAATAACCATTTTATTATTATTATTATTAATCTTTTTATTTTATTATGATTTTTTCTTTTATGGTGTTATTTTTATTATATTATTAATATAATTCTTTGAATTATTACTTTAAATTTTTTTACTCTTATTAATTTTTAAAATGATTTTATAATTATTCTTTTTTTTTTCCTTGAAGAAGGCAACCATCATTTTCACCCTGGATTGAGGTGGGGAGGACCATATTTCAGACCATCTTTGATCATAACCTCCAGGTATCCTTTGCTCTCTCTGAGGTGCCTTCCCCTGCCCCGCTCCCTAGGTCTAAAGGATAGCGGTACAAACAGCTGAGTACACAACTCGTGGACCAGAGCCCAGTGAAATCACTACCCAGGGGACTCGGGACTGTCATCACTGTCCCCGCAAGTCCATGCGTCTGGTCTCTGAGGGGGGACTCAGTGCACCTGCAGCATCTGGTGGTAGGAGCATCTGAAAGCTTTGGCCACAACCAATCAGATAAAAAGCCAGCTCTTTTTTTACTTTGAGACGGTAGGCAACCGACTTAAAGTCTCCGTTTCTTTGCCTATGAAATAGGGACATGCTAACTTCCTCAAGATTCAGTAAATCCCAAGCTCCGATGTGCACATGGATCACTGGGAAATTATGATAAAGGTTAGGACTCAGTAGGCGTAGACTCTAAACTGAGAGTCTGCATTTAGAACAAGTTCCTAAGTGAAAGTCACACTTTCAAGGTCCTTGGATGTTAAACGAAGGGGACAAAAGGATACTATCATTAGCATGAATAAGCATTGCAACACAAATTATTAAAACCTATTAAGGGGAGTAGCAC
The DNA here is from genome assembly GCF_000299155.1 of Elephantulus edwardii. Classification (NCBI taxonomy): domain Eukaryota; kingdom Metazoa; phylum Chordata; class Mammalia; order Macroscelidea; family Macroscelididae; genus Elephantulus; species Elephantulus edwardii. The sequence continues at coordinate 6,243,442 of NW_006399863.1, read as the reverse complement.
TCTGGTTAAAACCAGCCAAATGTGAACTGGACTCTTTCCACCCGTGAGGCCTTAGACGCATGCTTTGTGATTACATCTCAAACCTCGTGTGGACCCTCCCCACAAGTCCTAATGGAACTACAGAAGTCAAGGGCACAGCGAGAAGATATTTTATTACCCGTGTATTTATGTATGGGTTTTTGGGGTTTTAAAACTGGCAATTAAAACCTTGTAAATTTGTATTATCAACAAAATAAATGTAGACGGGCTAGTTACTCATTGCTAATAAATTCGATCATTCATTTATAAAACGAATGTTCGCCCAAGAATCACAGAGCACTCTATAAATATCGCTTCACTAAGCCACAAACCACCTCGAGGAGGAAGGCACACAGCACCCCTGAGGGGTTAAACAAACCCTCCCGGGCTGGGGGTGGGGGCAGGAAGGCAGCACACGGATTCCACCCTCCTGGCCCCTGCCCCCACACAGGTTGTTCTGGGGCCCACAGGAGCCTGGCTCTTTGAAGCATGATATCCGCTTGGAAGCGTTTCAAGTCATCAGGACTGCAGGCTCTAGCCCCAGATAGCCCCAGGAACCTGTCTATATGAATCGGAGCAAACCATATTTCTCTCTGATTTCAGAGGTTGAGGGGACCTGCCCCTCCCCTGCCACGATTCTTAGCAGGCAATTCAACTACTATTGAAGAAATAACATGCAAAATGACTGGCCCTGCCAGGGAACTCAAACATTGGCGTTTAAAAGTGAAACAAAACTGCTTTATTATTTGTTTCCCAAGCAAATGTCCCTCCTTCTAGCCTTATTCTCTCAAGGGGTCACTTTACCATCTCCTCCATAAATCAACTCTCTAGCCAATGTGCATTGTGTTCTGGTATCCTTGCCTGGGCTATGCGGGTCTGACAAACCTGGGTATGAATCCCGCCTCATCATGTGTGGGACTATGGCCCTCAGGTTCCTTTGCTGTGAATTGGGATAATGAGAGTGGCTGACATGTGGGGACTGTGTAGACTCAGAAATGATATGTGCAAAGCACTTGGTACAGGGATCTCGTCATTGTTTATTGATTGCTATCCAGTTGGCTTCCACACATGATGGCTCCTTTACACAACAACTCAAAAGACACCCTTCACCATTCTGTGCAATCCTCACAATCTGTCGTTAATAAACCCACTACAGTTACTCATCAATTCATCTCATTGAACGTTTTCCTCTTCTTTGCTGACTTACTTTTCCAAGAGTGATATTCTTTTCCAAGTATTCCCAGGGCAATATAGGCTGGTGATCCTGAAGAGATAGGCAAAGGCTATAAGAAGAAGACCTAACTTTAACCTTAACCCTGACTCCTGGCCCCCTAGTTTATATGAGATGACGCATGTATGCCCCTACACATGGGGTTTGTTATTACAAAAAGCTGTGATGGCAGCCACAATATTGGTTAGAGATGCACCACCAGCAGCAGAATATCAGGTCAGCAGGACTGGTAACCATGAGCAATGGACAAATATGGTATAAATGGCCCCTTCATACACACCCTTAGAAGCACACAGCCACACACGTGCACACACATATACTATACAGAACAAGTCCACAGTACTCAAATCAGTATCTTTCTAAAACGTAAAGACTACTTTCCAGTGTAAAAGTTGTTGATATTATATGCTGTCAAAGATTTCTCAGAAACACTAAAGAGCAAAGATGTCAAGTTTAAAGACTAAGGAATGTCTGAATCAGGACTTAGCTTTTCAATTGCTTCCTGTGTACTGGAAAGTTGGACAATGAATAAGGATGACAGAAGAAGAGCTAAGACCTTAAAATGTGGTGTTAGAGAAGAGTATTGAATAGCCTCCAGACTATTAAGAGAACAAACAAATATATGCTGGGGGAAGTACAATCAATGTGTTCCTTAGAGACAAGGATGGTGAAACTGTCTCACATACATCAAGCATGTTGCCAGGAAAGACTGGTCCTTTGAAAAAAGACATCATGGTATTATTTTTTTTTTCCAACTAGAGGACTAAGATGAGCTTAGTCTGCAGGCTGGGTCATGTAGGCCTTCAAGAAACTATATGTTACTCCTCCTTAGACCATTTTCTTGAAACACCTTCCTGCCACCTTTCTCAGAGCTGCTCAGATCACTCCTCTCTTGGGTAAGACGACTCAAAATCTCTGCTCTTGTAAATGTCATCCACCTCTCCTCACTACATTGCTTCCTAGTGAGCATCAGTGTGTGCCTTGGCTCTTACAAAGATCAAAGATTATGAGCTTGAAGTCTATCTTCATTCATTATCTCTTAAAATCCAACTTACTTCTTTTTACCGCTGGTTATATCTATGTTTTCTCTCTTGATTAGTCTCTGATAGTGCAGAAATCCTCTTCATTTGATGAACTTTATGCCAACCCAATATTCTAGTGCCCTTGAGCTGATTCTATTGTATACAGTGAGCACTGCATTTCAGAGGGTCTAAACTATAAGGGGAACAGACTGCCTCCTTTTTCTTCTATGGACCGGATGGTAAATTTGAACTACTTACTTTTCAGTTAGCAACCCTACACTTAATCTATCATCCCACCAGGGATCCTTAGTCCTAGATTCTCTCTTTCAATCCCACTGAGTCAGGACTAATTCCTTTATTGCATTTCTGAGGGTAAACCAGATGGGAAGAGACTGCCCATTTTTCTTCCACAGAACTGCTGATGAATTCAAACCAGCAAAGCCTCCGGTTAGTGGTGCCACTCCCTCTGGGCTATGCTAGCAGCACTCCCTTAATTCCACACAGAGGTAGAAATTCAATCACATCAATACACATCCGAGTATCCAATGCTGCCGTTAGTTGATCAATATAGAGGAGTATAGGTTTTTATACATAGGGTTGTACATAGGGTTTTCGGAGGCCTGCTATTTCAGAAGTGATTGGCCAATCCTTCTTCCTAGTCTGTCTTAATTTGAATGTTCAGATTTAGAGAAGTATCAGACAGACAAGGGCACATAACAACAACAACAACAACATAGGTTTTTAAGCCAAAAATAAAAAAATAGAAAAGGGGGGGGGAATCCACAGGATATTAAGCTTGCTGAGGCCTGTTTATAGAAGGAAAAGGATTTATCCAGCTATTTAATACATCTTCCTGTAAAAGAACTTCTAGTTTGCCCTGGGCCTGGAATAAACCATCCAATTGAAGACTTCAGGACACCCATCACTCAAGAGACCTGCTATAAGAAGCACCACATGTTATTTTATCAAACTAAGTTTGGTTCACTCATGACCACCCTGAATGAGACACCCAACCAGAGATTCTTTTTCTCTTAGATTAGATAATTACTGAAAATGGATGTGCTAGGATTAAGATGTCTTTCATACTTAATGGTTTAAGAAGTCTTCCTAGCATCACAGGATCCATTTGTTTCATTTCTTAATGTAAGGCATCATGGAGACATTTAAAAGAATAAAGATTGCCTAGCAACACTCCTTATAATGTTAATTTTTGTTAAGCAATTTTTCCCTTTGATTTTCCACAACAGAAGTAGAATTATAGCTTTACTAAAATCTGAGAATATTTTAAAATATGATTAAAATGTTCCTTTTCTGCCCTATGAATATTTATACAGACAGTGCACATTTATCCTACTATTTTCATAATAGCAGCCTCAGCAGTAATTAATTACCTAAAATATAATGTATATGAATGATTGCTTATAGCACAATGTACATGAAACAAAATGTGGATGAATGATTGTATAAAATACAGAGTACATGTGTAAAACTTGATGTCTATAAATGATTGTATGCAAATCAATTAAAAATGTTTTAAAAATGTCCTTTGGGGGGAAAAATGTCTTTGGTAGCACTTCATCTTTGACAATGAATTCTTAGCTAGAACACCAAAATCCAATGTAACAAAAGATAAAATAGATAAATAGGAACTCACAAAAATGAAAACTTGTGTTAACCAAAGGACTCAGTCATTATCTTTAAGAAAGAGCATCAAGATTGGGAGAAAATTTTAGGACCCAACTCCTACAACTAGCAAGATGACAAAAAACCCCGTCAAAAAACTAGTTCTATAAAAGTTTGACAAGACATGTCACAAAAATAGATTTTTCAAATGGCCAATAAATGGTACGTGAAAAGATTCCCAATGTCATTAGCTGTTTGGAAAATGAATATCAAAAACACAATGAGATACCATTTCACGCCCACTAGAATGGTCATGGGATGAATGGATGGATGGGTGGATGGATGGATGGATGGATGGATTGGATGGATAAATAGATAGACAGAAAAGAAAGACAATAACAGAGTTTTCAAGATAAAAATTTGAATTTTCATTCATGTCTGGTGGATTGCAAAATGGCACCATTCTAGAAAATCGCTAGTGGTTCCTGGAATTTGAACATGTGACACAGCAATTCCATTCCTAAGTATTGATCCAAAAGAACCAAAAGCAACAGAGCTCTGGTGGCCTATTGTTAAGAAGCTGTGCTGCAATCCTAAAGAATTGAAAGCGGGGGTACAAATAGAAACCTATGTGTACCAGTGACTATTGCAACACTATTGAACACAACTGAAATGCCCATCAACAGATAAAGAGATACACAAAATGTGGCACATATGTGCAATGACATTCTATAAAGAAAAGAAAGACAAAGACAAGTTCTAATACATACTACAACTGGAGTAAACCTTGAAAACATCAGAGTGAGAAAATCCACTCATGGAAGGACAAATATTACATGGTGTCCTTCCAAAGAAATAGGCAACACATAAAGACCAAAGCTTATCAGTGATTAGCACAGGCAGGAGAGAAGACGACAGTGTGTTTTGGGACACTGAGTTTCTGTTGTTGTTATGTGCTGTCCAGTCACTTGTGACTCATAGCGACTCCGCTCTGTCCTGTGCCAATCACACTGTCTCTGACACACCCATCCCAATTACCCCAGTCACTGAATCAATCCACCTCATAGAGGGTCTTCCCTTCCAGCGCTGTCCCCCCACCCTACCAAGCATGATATCCTTCTCCAAGGACCAATCCCTCCTTTAACATGCCCAAAGTATGTTAGACGAAGCCTCAGAATCCTTGCTTCCAAGTAGCTGCCCAGTTTTACCCTCTCCAGGATGAATCTGATTGTTTTCCTAGCAGTCCATGGTGCCCTCAATACTCTTCTCCAGCACCACAGCTCAAAGGCATCAATTCTCCTTCTATCCTCCCTAGTCATTGTCCAACTCTCTGATGCATAACAAGTGATCGTGAAGACCATGGCCTGTATCAGATGCACCTTAGTCTCCAGAGAGACACCATTGCTCTTCAGTACTTTGGAGAGGTTCCTAACAGCAGACTTTCCCATCGTGATCCACTTTTTCATTTCCTGACTGCTGGTGCCAAGAGTGTTGACTGTGGAGCCAAGCAAACTGAAGCTGTGAACAATCTCAATCTCTTCACCATCCATCCTGACGCTGCTGCCGATTGGTCCAGTGGTGAGAATCTTTGTCTTCTTGACATTGAGCCTCAATCCATATTGGAGGCTACATTCCTCGACCCTCTGCAGCAAGTGCTTCAGGTCCTCCTCAGTTTCAGCAAGCAGGGTTGTGTCATCTGCATAACGCAGATTGTTGATAGATCGTCCACCAATCTTGACCCCACATTTCTCCTCATAGAGCCCAGCCTCCCGGATAATCTGTTCTGCATATAGGTTGAAAAGGTATGGAGATAGGACATATTCCTGGTGTACACCCTTCCCAATTTTGAATCATGCAGTGTTTCCTTGTTCTGTTCTGACGACTGCCTCTTGGTCCAAGAATAGGTTTCACATTAGCACGATCAAGTGTTCTGGGATTCCATTCTTCTCAGAGTCAGCCATAGTTTGTTATGATCCATACAGTCAAACACCTTTGCATAATCAATGAAACACAGACAGACATTCCTCTGGTATTCCAATTGGTTTTAGTATCTTCACATTTTGGCCAACACTTGTAACTGTCTTTCTCTTTGTGAATTACCAGCTTTGTATCATTAATCTGAAGCTTTACATAAGAAAATAAGACTGAAGAAAAGAAGGGATCTGGAAAATTTATTTTTAAAAACTTTTTCAAAAAAAAGCACTTCTATTCCTTACACTTTGAGAAGGCGTAACATGAAGGACCACTGAGTTTCAGAACAGACATTTCCATCTCAGTAGCTCACTTGAAAATGGTGTAGCTGTAACAGACTTTATTCCTACTCTCTGTGATTTCTGAAGTAAAATGAAAATGTTAACGGCTTACTCATTGAAATAAAGTAGAACATGTGTAAATATGTGGAAGCTCACGTGGAACACACGGGCACTCTAAGCTGACTCTTCCAGAAAGTTCTTGGGAAAGATTCCATGTGAAGTTGTGTCTTTTTGTGACAGTGCCTCTAGTCCAGAGGCAGAGACACGGGAATTTTTAGTCAGTATACTCTACACATGACAAAAGTGAATGTTCTCCATTGAGCACAAATACTCTATCTACCCTCATTCACATACATACATACATACATACCAAGCATGTCAAACCCAGACTCATTGTCTTCAACTTGAAACTGGCTCCTAGCAGACCTTTCATTGTGCTTCTGAGACTCTAAATCTGCATGAGGAGATTACTCATCTTTTTCACTTGGAGACTTTGGCGGACTTCAGATTCAGAGAAGTGAGGCCTTGGGGTTCATGGTCTAACTCCCTATGAACCACAGAGCTACCAATGTTTAAGTCAAATCTAGTTTTTTATCTACTTGATGGATTTCTGAAAAAGTTTATGGACTGTTTTCTATACCAATGAGTCATGTATCTGTTTCTTCTGGGCCAAATTTCTCATGTACCTATGTCTCTCTCTTGCCTTAAAAGCATTATTCTAATAAGGCAATATTTTTTATTTGCACAGAAGTTCACATATCATCTTTGTTTTCCATTTAGTCATCCACAGACATTTTTTATACATGAATTACAGTTGATTACTTCAACTAACTTATTGCAATATCTAATCGTATCCTTTTGTGTATTAACTTTTCATTCACTCAACTTACCTATTTATTAATTTTTACCCGCTTCTTCCCTTCCTTCTTCTTCAACCCTGTTAACCCTGCAGGATGAATTTTATCTGTGTGCTAACCTTAGAACTGAGACAGAAGTGGAGATTTTTATACCAATGCTCATAGCGGTGTTATTTTTTTCTTTTAAATCGTCTTAGCAGCTTTGACGCCTATCTCGTTCTCTCCTAAGTGTATTGGTCCATTTCCAAATCCTCTAATGTCTGATGAAGCTTTCCTAGAAACTTGATAGCAAAAAATAATGTAGATAGCAAGGCCTCAGAAGCAACAGAGGACTGTTAAGAAGGGAAGCTTGGAAGATACTTAGACTTCAATTCAAAGTCAGCACCGTTGCTTCTCAGCAGTCTGAGCTTCAGGAAGCAATTTCCCTAGGCCACAGCGCATATCTGTAAAAACACTAAGATTAATACAACCTTCCTCACTGGGAGAATTTCACTGAGTAAGCATGTGAAGCTCCCATCAAAGATGCCAGCAATAGTGACCCATTGCTGTTAGGTTGAAGCCAACTCATAGAGACCTTTCATCGTGTTTCTGAGGCTGCAAATCTTTTTGGGTGACAACTGTCCATCTTTCTCCTGACAAGTGGCTGGTGGATTTAAACCGGTGACCTTTTGGTTATCAGCTCAACATGTGACACATTACACCACCAGGGACCCTTCGGTGAAGGAAGAGTTGCGTATATGGTACATTTTATTGATAACCGGCAAGCCGTGGCTGCATATCTTCCAGGAATGTTGAATATTTGCCAGAAACTAAGCCAAATGCTTCACAAGTATCAGCTCATCTAATCTTACAACAAACATGAGATTGTGAAGGCATCACAAGTGAGGGCAAGTTTCAGATCTTTTCATAAGGGCCCTGCTGTGAGTCAAAGTCAACTTTATGGTTTCTAATAATAGCAACAACATGACAAGGACATGACTGCCAGCAACATGTGAAATGAGACCTGTGGGGCAGAGTTCAGAGTTCAGAGAATACAGTTCACTCCAAATAACCAGCCATTCCTGGTCCTCCTGTGGTTCCTTCACGTGGGGAGCCTCACTCATCTTCTCAAGATAAAGTAGGTCACAGAACTGACAAAGAGCCATGTAACAAAAGGGACTATTTGTCCCCAGTCAGTCCCTTCCCGTGGCCTCCCAGAAGGGCCCTGCAGCACCAGACTCCACTCTGGGTGGCTACTGTGGTTGTTCTTTTGTGTCTGAGAAAGATGGCTGTTCAATAGGATCCAGCTGCAAGCTTCAGAGGTGGGCGCCCTGCAGCCCAGGCATGTGTCCCCAGAGCAGACCCTGAGAGTTGGCTGACAGAGCCCATACTAACCCTCTTGACCCACACAAGGTCGGAAACATCTGAGATAAACTCAGGACAGAAAACCAAGCAAACCTTTAGAACGTGCACCATGCTAACAACACTGTCAGGACCCATTTATGAAAACATTTCCAAAAATTAGCACCACTGGCCACAAACCCCAGCTTCCCAGTTCAAGCTCTTTGGGGGGGGGGGAATACACAATACACAAATACATTCCCACAGGGTAAAAAAAGGAACAACAAACCAATAATAGATATGATGAATAAAATGAGAAAGTTACCCATTCCCCCTCATGCCACCCCTGAGCCCACACTGCAAACCAAGGTCAATGGTCTGGGTGTGCCTTCTCCCAAACGCGTTCCTTGATGTATGAATGTAAATATATGTACTTAAATGCAGGGACGTGGGCACATATTCTTGCTTCACTTTAGAAAAGTGCATCCTTTATCCACAAATGGAGCCACAATGTGCACACCAAATGGTTTAGGAAAACTTCTCTACATCTGCATCCACATGAGTTGCCATTGTCTTTAGTTTTAGTTGATAAACTAGTGTGATGTTTTGTACAGTGTGGGGTTATCACAATTTACTTAAAATCATCCTTTGAATGGACATATGCGTCATCAGGTGGCAGGCTCACACAGGTCCACAATGACCCCCGTCTCCTGGTGTCCACATCATCCTTCCTCTTCAGCGTGGACCGGCATAGTGACTGAGCAACAATATAAAGCAAAGAGTGTGGGATATCACTCCTGTGGTGAGATGATGAGACATGGGAACTTTTGTCTTGCCGGCCTACATGGCCAGGAACTGAGGGCAGCCTTTGGCGAACAGTCCAGAGGTCACCAAATCCTGTCACCAAACAGGCGCATTTGGAAGCAGATCCTTCCCCATCAGAGTCTCAGATGAGTCTCTCATCCTGTCCAACAGCACCCTGATTACAGACTTGTGGGGGACCCTGAAGCACAGGACCCATCTAAGTAATTTCTGGATTCCTGATCCACAGTGTTTGAGATCATAACTGGATTTTATTTTAAGCTGCTAGATTCGTGCTAATGGTATATGTAGCAGTGTACTGTTAATAACATCCTCGTCTACTCTTTTCTTTTGAGTTGGAACCTATTCATAACAGGATATATATATATATATATATTGAGGCTATAAACTGCCCTGGAGGAGACTTCTCATCTCCCTCAGAGTCACTGGTGGATTCTAACCCACAGCCTTTGGGACAGCTGCATGACTCCCTATGTACTACACCACCCAAGCTCATTTATTTTTCCCCTTTCATATACCACTTGAAAAAAAATGTTTCTTTGACTCTTAGTCACAGAATTATTTCTTACAGATTCCACATGTACATTTGAGCTCGCTCAGTCTAAAGGCAAGATGTTTAATATAGAGAAAAAGCACCAAGCTGGCCTCTTAAAATAAGTATTCAGCAAGTTACACTTATGCAAACAGTATGAAAGTCCTTATTTTCCCCGTGCCCTAGCTCATAGGAAGTATTATTGATAACTAAGGCAGCATCAGTCTGAGAAAACCAGTATGTCCCCTGCTTTGATTGCATTTTATTGATCACATTCTTCTCAGTGGTGCAGCACTTGTCTGTCAATTTGCTGTACTGAGGTAACATGGAGTAGCTGTGATGCTGAACTCGGTGCCACTGGCGTATCGAAGGCTATAATGGTTATTCATGGTGAACAGTATTTAGTGGAACTTCCAGATTAAGATATGTTTGGAAGCAGGAGTGGCATCCACTTCCTAAACAACATGCCTCTAGAAACTCCATGAACTTTGAGAAATGACGTTAGTTATAGAAAGACATCAGGTCTTTTGTTCATAGCGTCACTATAAGTCATGCTCGTTTTGACAGCAAACAACAACAATAACAACAACAGAAGTCAAGGCTAGTATCTTTTTAAAAAATTTCACTGGCCAGTTTTACTTCTTGTCCTGACACTTGCCTCTACATGTCCTTGATATTAATTCTGTTTCATTTTTACAGTTGGAAGCATGGATGTGTTTGTCACATGTGATGCATGTGATGACCATCTGGCCCCATTGATGATATTGATACTGAGTATCCAAAATGTTATCCAATTTCTCTTCTCATGTAATTGTTATTTTTATCCCCCCTTTCAGTAAAATGAGAAATTTATGGAAAGATACTTGGAAAGTACTATGGAAAGATCATACACATATTCCAGTCCCAGAAATGGATTTAGTATCCATTGGTGACTGTTGCCTAAATTTTATGGCACAGACTAATAGGCAGCTTGCTGTGGTGTAGACATATCTGAATTGGTTGTGGCAGCTATTTTACCAGTGAGGGTTTTCATCATAATCATCGATCCCCAACTTCCCCAAACATTGTATTTTCTCCTGGTGAAAGTGACGTGTCCAAAACAAGCAAGTAAGACATGGCTCTGTTGTGATCCATAAAGTTTCCATTTGGGGACGTTAATCTTCCTAGAATGTCATCGTCTGGAAGCTTAATTACAACGTACAGCACAGGTGAGCCTGCTGGTGCTATCTGCTATCCCGGTGGCATAACGTTCAGCATCACAGCAATCTGCAATCCACCACAGTGTCACAAACTGACAGAGGAGCCATCGCAACTTCATTATCATTGTACAAAATGATAACTTTCAACTCCAGCTCTGTCTCAATACATACATACAGTTGGCATCAGCCTTCTTTTTCAGTGAGCGCTCCCTTCCACTTCCATTTACTTATTTCTTTATCATCAATATAGACACACAGATTCTCCCTTTTGTTGTCTCAGCAGTCTATCATTTTGTTGATAATATTTTCCAAGGTTTGACCCATGGGAGTTCCTTCAAGTTGCTATTGTTTCTTTGTCATATGCTTATTATTATTATTATTATTACTACTACTTCCTTATATTTAAGTATAGGAAAATACTTCAGACTCATCTTGTATTCACCCTGCCCCAGCCCAGGAATCAGCCATTTCTCCGTGTAGTCCTTGTACCGTTAAGTGGTCAAAGGTATAAGATCTGGACCCAGGTGTAAAAAGATTTATAATAAAGCTATATTTAAGTACATTTTGAGGAATATATGAACTTGTATAACTAACACCACAATTAAGATAAAGTGTTTTTCCTTCATTCACCAAAGCACTTGTCTTGCTGGCTTTTAAATATATTATTTCCTCTAATCACGATGCAATTATTCTTCTTATCTCCTGTCATTCTGCAAAACAAAGATCAAAAGTTCCTTCCTTCTTGGAGTTTTGTCAAATTTCCTCAGCTAGGATTCCTGAGCTCCTCATCTTTGTCCTCCAGAACTGAAGATAAAAGTGTTTGTTCAGGTCTCATGCAGACTGATTCTCAACTGTGTGTCCCTAGGTGAGTTCATCAATCTCTCTCTGTGTCTACTGCTCTCTCACTGATAAAGAGCCACTCTCAGGCCTCTGTAATCCACCCCCAAAACCTCCACCCACCACACATACATACACACATGCAATTCTGTGACTTTAACCTGATCTTCGCCCTACTGTGCACTTCCACAGTCTTCACTGTAATCTACGCCATCTTGTATCTGTTGCCTGGAAGTCTGATCTACCCAAACTCCACCTTTGGATCCATAATACTGCATCTACCATATGATCAAAGTCATTTAAAAAATATGCCAATCACTATGGAGATACACTAGCTGCTGCATGCTCCAGGGACTCCTCAGCGCCTGTTAAGGATGGCCTTTCTCCTCTTCCTCTGATCATGTCTTGGCAGACTCTTGGTGACTTGGATCCTCTGGTCTTCCCTTATTCATGTTAGACTTGTTCTCCTGACTTGCTTTCTGTGAGTTTAAATATTTCATGCTCCCATCTGTTCTCTTGTGCAGAAATGCTTTCCCTGTCTTAATGACTTAGGTTCTCTTTCACCTGGTTACATCCACAGAGAAGATTCTACTGATTATTCTGTTGTTAGTATTTAAGTGCTGTTGAGTTGACCATGCCCATGAACAATGAATCTAAGCCTTGGCTTACCCTGTGCCACCCTCATCATCTCGGATTCACTCAAGTCCATTGTTACAGGAACTGTGTCAATCCCTCTGGTTGAGGATCTTCCTCTCTTTCTCTGTTCCTCCGCTCTTTCAAGCATGATGTCTTTTTCCAAGGACAGGACTCTACTAACATGCCCAAAGTATATGAGACGTAGTTTCACCATCCTTGTCTGTAAAGGTGCACGCTGGTTGCAATTTCTCTAAGACATGTTTGCTCATTCCTTTGGCAGTCTATGGGATATTCAGCACTTGTCTTCAACACCAAATGGACAGTCTCCTTCTGCAATTTACTGCCTCAAGAAACCAACTGGAGGGTGAATTATGAGTAGATTCCAACTCGACAGCACATAACAAAAACTGTTCTGAGATGGGGTAAAGTCCTTTCTGCTGGCTTCTCTAGTTCTCTGTCCCTTTGTGCTAACATTTGTCATTTCTGTGCCTCCTCCGTTACTTGTGAGCTGTTTGTCTCCTTGACTAGAATCTAATCAACAGCATGCACTGAGATCTCCCTGTGATTGATATGCTGTGGGTACTTGTTGAAGGAATTAATCCCCCAAAGGGCTGGTGTCAGGATGAAAGGAGATGCACAGGTAGCATATAAATTGCTCAGGGCTAGGGGTTAATTAAGGAGCTGCTGTGTGAGGGAGGAGCTTTACAGCTGGTTTACCTTTTACTTCCCACTTTCTGTGTGTTCTCTTATGTAGATACTTGTTTTATCTACTAGGGTAAAAATATCTTGAAAGAAAAAACAAATCATATTCTATTGTGCTTCCAGGATCTGGCTCAGTGTCTATACTTAGAAAGGGCTCAATCAGTATACCAGTGAATCAATGAATGGCTACATGGATGAAGTAACATAATTTCTCTGTACTTACATTTCTCCTTGTGATAAAAATGGTAAGCATCTAACTCAGAAGCTACTCATAATTATTTAACTGCATTGATATCCACAAAATGCTTGAAATAGTATCTGGCAAATAATTTAAATCCTCTGTTTAATAAATATATTAGGACCATGTAAATTCAGTTCAATTTTTCTGTCATGGAATTGGAATGGATCATAGCTGACCTTCTAGCTGGTTTTCAAAGGCTGTAAACTGCACCGCAGAAGGAGCTTTTTCATTTTTGTCCTCTGGAACCACTGGTGGATTCGAACTACATACATTTGGGTTGGCAGAGCAAGAACACCTTACCAACCAGCCGACCTGAGGAATATGTGAACCACTAAATAGAATTTGTGTCATCAGGACCATCACAAAAAAGTTGTCACAGTTTTAGAAAACTCTGAAGCACTCACCTTGAGTTAATTTCACACATTTCTAATTGTCCCTGACACACTTTTTTTTTTTTAAGATGTATAAACTATTTCTTAACAGACAATGCCTACAGACTTATTTCTTCTTGGACACACCCACAGTACCGCCCCGACGGCCAGTGGTCTTGGTGTGCAGGCCTCGAACTCGAAGGCCCCCAAAGTGCGTAGCCCTCTGTGGGCACGGATCTTATTCAGTCGCTCCAGGTCTTCACGGACCTTGTTGTCCAGACCATTGGCCAGAACCTGACTGTATTTCCCATCCTTCACATCTTTTTGTCTGTTCAAGAACCAGTCTGGAATCTTGTAGTGGCGTGGCTTCTGCATAATGGTGATCACACACTCCACCTCCTCTTCACTAAGCTCTCTTGCCCTCTTGGTGAGGTCAATGTCTGCTTTCCTCAACACCACAAGAGCATATCTTCGCCCTACACCCTTAATGGCAGTGATGGCAAAGGCTGTTTTCCGCCGCCCATCGATGTTAGTGCTGAGTACTCGCAAAATGTGCTGGAACTTCTCTGGGATCACTAGAGACATGACGACGGCGTAGGCCTCCGGTGGAAGAGCCCCGACACACTTTTAAAGAACAGATTTGTCCTTAAATTTCTCTCTACTGTTCTTTGAATCACTGGCTCTTCATGCTATTTTAATCAAACCTAATTCGGATTGTGCAATAGTCAAAACACAACAGATAAAAACACTAAATCTGGACTTTGTTTTCCAATTATTTATGATTATTGGTTGTGGCCACATACTTTTTTTAAACCTTCTCCCAAAATAGCTCAACAAGCTTATTACAGCTTCTTCTTGAAACACACAGGAAAAGAAAATCCTGCCAATTCTCTGACTCCTAATAAAAAAGTTGGCAAATGCCACATTCATTCCAACTAACCCACCAACGAGCCTTAAACAATGTCATCACACCACTGTCATTCAGCACTGTTATGACCGAGCGCTCGTGCCCACAAGGCTGACGTAAAAAGATGCAGCCATTCCTGAACCAGGTAAGTACTAAAATCAAGACAAAACCATCACTATCCGGGGTATTCTGCCCCATAGCGGCTCCACGTGCGTCGGGTTAGAACTACGTTCCCTAAGGTTTCCAACGACTGATTTTTTTTTTTAAATACTGGTTTGCATACAAAATTCGTACACTTTTAATTTCATCCATGTACACTGGGTTTCACACCATCATTCATACACATTGCGTTTTATAAAATCAATCACCGTTGACCTGTGCCTATCATTAAGTACCTCACCCTTTCAGGTCCCCATTGGATCTATCTTACTTCCAATGATTGGTTTGGGGTTTTTTTTTGGTTTTTGTTTGCAAGGAGATCCACAGGTCTTTGTTCCAAGGTACCTTTGAGTGGACTCAAACTTCCAACCTCTAGGTTAGTAGCCAAGTATGTTAATCCTTTGCACAATTTAGGGACACCAAGGCTGTGCTATTCCCTCAATGAGTGTCTTCATGTGTAACTGTCCCAATTCTGATTCAAAGATGGCAGCCGTTTCTCTGTTGTCTTCAACTCCCAGCTATGAAATCATTCACATTTTCCATTTAAAGTTTATTGGTGTGAATTCCATCTAGGAAATGGGATCATGCTTTCCATTCTTTACATCCCAGAACATAATCTTTTTTTCTTTCAAACTAAATAGGGCAGTGCCTTTGGGTTTTTTCCAAACATCTTGACAAAAGCAAAACCTTTTCTTCAGGGCCAGCTTTCATCATGTGCACCTCTATGTTACTCTGACTAGAAAGAGAAAAACAGAAAAGACAAGACTAGTCTCCCAACTGGCTATTCTCTGGTTGCCTTAATTCATGAGAAGCCAAGAAAGAAAAAAAATTGGTAGGTTCAACAGTGTTGGACAAGAATAAACAGAATCATATCACATTAACTGTAATTTACAACATTTCCACACATCTCGGCTGCTGCCAAAGCCAGCCTAGACCTACCCCCACTGAAAAAAGAAAAACACAAAGGAAAAAGATGAAGGGATGTGGAGAGTGTGGAGGGAGGGTCAAATACAAACTCTGACTTTCTATTTCTAAACTAGAGTTGGAGAATTAGGACCCCGTCAGCACCTTCTCCAATGCTTTGCTCATTCATGGTATAAAAATAAATATCACAAAATAATTTTTGGACGCAACCTATTTTGTTGCTAAAAGCAAAGCCAGCGCCCTTCTAAGCAGACTTATAGAGGCTCTTGCACAAGAACGGGCCTTTTTAATTTTTTTTTTTTTTTGGCTGGCAGGCAGCCACTGAATTAGATGCTGGAGCTCAATTCAAAGTGATGTGTTCTGCATGAAAATGTCCATTTATGAACATTCAAAAGGATGAAGGATTTCACAGCAAGATGACAGTAATGACAATTTCTATGACCCACCAGGGCTGCCTGGAGATGATTTTACCCCAAACACACATGGACCCCCAGAGCTCTGCTGGAGGACCTTCAAAAGGCTGGGACTGTTTGTGTGTTGAGATGGAATCTCTGTATATAAAACTACTAATTACAAGTTGAAATAAATACATGCAACAGGGGGTTGGTGTCCCCAAGATAGCTCCAGTGAGCACATCATGCTTCCCAAACACCAGGCTCAGACCAGAGTCCTGGGTTTAGCACAATCTTATCTAACATGAGGGCTCTCTGGCTGCTCAGGAAGAACATCTGCAAGTTATGTTCTCTTTGTAGCTCCCCAGGAAACACTGATAGCATTATAGCATTCTTATCTAGCACAAGATCTAGGAACACTTTTTTTTTTGCAGGGGGCGGAGGGCTTTCCTGTAACTTGCTGTCAGAGACCTTTCAAAAAAATGGAAGAGTAACGATGTCAGTCTAGAGACTAAGGTGCGCCTGACACAGGCCATGGTCTTTGTAATTACTTGCTATGCATCAGAAAGCTAGACAATGACTAGAGATGATAGAAGGAGGATTGATGCCTTAGATCTGTGGTACTGGAGAAGAGTATTGGACATACCAGGGACTGCTAGGAAAACAAACAAGTTCATCCTGGAGAGGGGGAAGCCAGGCTGCTCCTTAGAGGCAAGGATTCTGAAGCTTTGTCTGATATACTTTGGACATATTGAAAGGCGGGATCAGTCCTTGGAGAGGGACGTCATGCTTGGGAGGGTGGAGTGACATCGCAGGAGAGGAAGACCTTCAATGAGATGGATTCAGTAACTAGGATAATGGGGATAGGTGTATCAGAGACAATAAGATTGGCACAGGATAGAGCAAGGTTTAGGGCTGTTGTA
>NW_006399863.1:6213566-6225329 GCF_000299155.1 Elephantulus edwardii | reverse complement strand
ATGAATGGATGGAATCCCAAAATCTCTGTAGATGTTCATTGAAATGAAATATAAACAACCTAAATTTAAAAAAAAAGAATAAAGATGAAATAAAAAAAAATAACAACAACAACAACAACATATGTATAAACCATGGACCTCTGACAGCCTCGTCTATAGTGGCTGTACTGCTAATGTAAAGTCAGCACCATCCTAGTGGGTAAAATCCACCAGCAGCTCTGAGATAGAAAGACAATCAATCTCTTCCATGTAATTTGTTATTGTTGTTATGTGCCATGTTATGAGCCTGTGACTCATAGTGACTATGTATAACACTTCTGAACCCTGACATATCCTGAGCCAGTTTCACCATCTCTGGCACACCTACCCCTAGTACCACAGTCCCTGTGTCAATCCATCTCGTCCAGGGTTTTCCTCTCCTGCACTGTCCTTCCAACCTTTCCAAGCATGATGTCCAAGCCAGGGTTTGGTCCCTCCAGGCCACATGCCCAATGTAAGTGAGATGCACCTTCAAAATCTTTGCTTCCAAGGAGCAGCCTGTTTTCACCCTCCCTAGGATAAGCCTGTTTGTTCTTTTGGCAGTCCATGGTGTGTTCAATACTCTTCTCCAGCACCACAGCTCAAAGGTATCAACTAAAGCTCAACATCAAGAAAACAAAGATTCTCACCACTGGACGAATTGGTAGTATCATCATAAGTGGAGAAGAGATTGTTCAAAATTTCACCTTGACTGGTTCTACAATCAACACTCTTGGCACCATCAAGAAATCAAAAGATGAATTGTGTTAGGAAAATCTGTTCTCAGAGACCTCTCCAGAGTACTGAACAGCAATGATGACAGTCTAGAAACTAAGAGACCCAATCCAGGTCTGTGTAATTACTTTCTATTCAGCAGAGAGCTGGACAGCGACTAATGATGACAGAGTAAGAATTGATGCCATGTCATTGATGCCATGTCATTTACAGTCTCCAAAAACCTACTCGAGGGTCAGCTATGAGTCAGTTGTGATTCAACAGTAATAAGTTGAGATGGGTTTATAGCTATAAACTCTGGCTACATTGTGACCCATTGGCAGTGCAGTGGTAGAATTCTCACCTACCTCAGAGAGATTCAGATTTAATTTTTGGCCATTGCACCTGCAGAGTTCTGGATGATGCTATGATGCTTAAAAGGTTTTGGGAGAGGTTCAGACTAAGACAAACTAGGAAGAAAGGCCTGAGGAACTGCTGTTGTTATGTGCCATTGAGTTCCTTGTG
This sequence comes from Elephantulus edwardii, assembly GCF_000299155.1. Classification (NCBI taxonomy): domain Eukaryota; kingdom Metazoa; phylum Chordata; class Mammalia; order Macroscelidea; family Macroscelididae; genus Elephantulus; species Elephantulus edwardii. Next base: position 6,224,072 of record NW_006399863.1, on the reverse strand, counting down.
ACTCATAGCAACCCTATGCACAACAGACCTAAACCCTGCTCTATCCTGCGCCAATCTTATTGTCTCTGACATGCCTAGCCCCATTATCCCAGTGAAGCAATCAATCCATCTCATCAAGGGTGCCCCTTCTCCCTCCCAAGCATGACATCCCACTCCAAGGACTGGTCTCTCCTTGCAACATGCCCCAAGTATGTCAAATGAAGCTTCAAAATCGTTGCCTCCAAGGAGAAGCCTGGCTTCACTCTCTGCAGGATGAACTTGTTTGTTCTCCTGCAGTCCCTGGTATGTGCAATACTCTTTTCCAGTACCAAAGCTCAAAGGCATCAATCCTCCTTCTATCATCCCTAGTCATTGTCCAGCTCTCAAATGCATAGCAAGTAATTGCAAAGACCATGGCCTGTATCAGGCACACCTTAGTCTCCAGACTGACATTGTTGTTCCTCAGTACCTTGGAGAGGTCTCTTACAAGAGACTTTTCCAATGCAATTTGTCTTTTAATTTCCTGCCTGCTGATACCAAGAGTGTTGATTGTAGAGGCAAGCAAAGTGAAGCTGTCAACAATCTCAATCTCTTCACCATCTATCATGATGCTACCAATCAGTCCAGTGGTCATAATCTTTGTTTTCTTCATGTTGAGCTTCAATCCAAACTGAAGGCTGCAATCCTTGGCCTTCTACAGCAAGCACTTCACATTCTCTTCAGTTTCAGCAAGCAGGGTGTGCCATCTGCATAATGTAGATTGTTGATGAGTCTACCTCCAATCCTGATGCCATACTTCTCCTCATAGAGTCCAGCCTCCGAGATAATTTGTTCTGCAATAATCAGAGCCAAAGAGGAGGAAATAGAAGATTCCTACCAACTTTTGCAGTCAGAGATTGATTGAACATGCAATCAACATGCATTAATAATAATGGGTGACTGGAATGCAAAAGTTGGGAATAGAGAAGAAGGATCAGCAGTTGGAAAACATGGACTTGGTGACAGAAATAAAGCAGACAGAATTTTGCCCAAGCAATGACTCATTCATTGCAAATACATTTTATAAGAAACACAAACGCAGACTACACACAGGGATTTTACCTGATGGTACGCATAGGAATCAGATTGATTACATCTGCGGAAAGAACTGCTGGAGAAGCTCAATATCAGTTGTGAAAACTAGGCCAGGTGCTGATTGTGGAACAGACCACCAACTACTCATATGCAAGTTCAAGCTGAAGCTGAGGAAAATGAAGTCAAGTCCACAGGAACCAAAATTTGACCCTGAGTAAAACCCACCTGAATTTCAAAACCATCTCAGGAACAGGTTTGAGGCCTTGGACAATAATGAGCGAAGACTGGACAAGCTGTGGGAGGATATCATCCAGGAAGAATGGAAAAAAAAGGTCATTACAAAGGCAGAGAAAGAAGAAAAGACCAAGATGGATATCAGAAGAAACTCTAAATATTGCACTGGAGCTCTGAGATGTGAAAGCAAAGGGAAGAAATCAAGATATTAAGGAGTTGAACAGAAGATTCCAGAGGGCAACACAGGAAGACAAAGTAAAGTATTACAATGAAATGTGCAAGGAGCTTGAGTCAGAAAATCAAAAGGGCTCAACTTGCTCAACATTTCTTAAGCTCAAAGAACTGAAAAAGAAATTCAAACTTCAAGTTGCAATACTTAAGTATGCTTTGGGCAGAATAGTAAATGATCCAGGAAGTATTAAAAGAAGATGGAAGGAGTATAGAGTCACTGTACCAAAAGACATTGGTGGACACAGAAGGATTTCATGAAATAACATATGAGCAAGAGCCTGTAGTGATGAAGAAGGAAGTTCAAGCTGCTCTAAAAGAATTGGCAAAAAACAAGGCCCCAGGAATTGATGGCATACCTATTGACATATTTCAACAAACTGAAGCTACTCCAGATGTGCTCACCAAGTTGTGCCAAGGAATCTGGAAGACAACTACCTGGCCTACTGACTGGAAGAGACCTATATTTATTCCCATTCCAAAGAAAGGTGATCCAACAGAGTGTGGAAATCATCAAGCAATATCATTGATATCACATGCAAGCAAGATTCTGCTGAAGATTATCCAAAAATGACTGGGAAAGCATATCAACAGAGAACTGCCTGAAGTGCAGGCTGGATTTCATAGAGGCCGTGGGTGGCACTAGGGATATTATAGTTAATGTCAGATGGATCTCGGCTGAAAGCAGAGTACCAGAGGAATGTCTACTTGTATTTCATTGACTATGCAAAGGTATTTGACTGTGTGGATCACAACAAACTCTGGCTGTCATTAAGAATAATGGGAATCCCGGAACATTTGATTGTGCTTATGCGTAACTCATGCTTGGACCAGGAGGCAGTCTTCAGAACAGAGCAAGGAAATACTGCATGGTTCAAAATTGGGAAGGGTGTGCATCAAGGCAGTGTCCTATATCCTGACGAACTACTCAGTCAATGAAAACATCATGAAGTACAGTAATCTAACTGACAACCCTATCATGGGAACAGGATGGTGCCTATGGTCCCCAAAAGCTCAGTACCAAACCATCCCAAACCCAGGCAGATGGCAACATGGCTATGTTACAGGCATGCAATTAAATAACTCCCGTTTGAACATTATATACTTCTCAATATTTTTTCCTCCTTCATAAATTAGACAATCTCTGTAACAGCAAAGATTTCTCTCTTTAACTGCTGCCTTCCCTGGGTCTGAACGAGCATCTTAGCAATACAGGTCATCAAACTGTGTGTGCCTGGTCATTTCAGAGATCTCAATACTGAACAGCTTACTGTGGTAGGTGATACCACAGATGTGAAAAAGGAATTATGAAGGATAAGAATGCACATTAGTTAAGAAAATTCGATTCCAGCATATTATTTGTTCCACTAAATTGGAAAAGAGCACCATCATAAAATGTTATGTTAAGAGTTGTGGTGACTGTTCCAGCTGATAGTTGCCCTATGTACAAGAGAACTCTGGTGGGCCCTGTGCCAGTACCATAAATGTTACTACCTTTGAGTCCATTGTTGATGCCACTCTATCAATCTGTCTTACTGAGTGTCTCTCTCTTTTATGCTACCCCTCTAACTTCCCAAGCTTGATGTCCTTCTCCAGGACTGACCTCTTCTAAAATCATATCCAAATATGTGCAACAAAGTCTCTCCATCCTCGCTTCTCAGGAGCATTGGCTGGACTTCTTGCAGGGGAGATCTGGTTGTTGTTTTGGCCGTCCATGGCGTGTATGTGCAGCGTGTTCTGCCAACATAATTCAAACACATCCCTTCTTTCTCAGGATTTTTTATACACTGTTCAGCTTTTACAAGCATGTGAGGTGATCAAAATGTCATAAGTTGGTTCAAGCTCTCCATCCTTAAGATGACATATTTGCTCTTTAACAGTTTAAAGATACCGTTTGCAGCATATCTGCCCAAAACATTATAACCTATGATTTCTTCACTATTATTCGATGGGCATTGATTGTGGAGCCAAATGAAGTGAAATCCTTGACAACTTCAATTCTTTATCAGTTGTAAGGGGTTTTCCTTTATGTTGAAATATAATTTCACACTGAGGGCTTTCTTTGATTTTCATTGATTTCCTTATTGTTGTTGTTGCGAGATGTTGTTGAGCCGACACAACTCACAGTGACCTTATAAACAAAAAACCTGAGCAGTGCCCTATTCTGTGCCATCTTCACTATTTTTGCTATATTTGAGCCGATTTCTCCAGCCACTGTGTCAATCCAGGGTGTTGAGGATCTCTCTCTCTTTCGCTGACCCCTCCACATTTCCAAGTACGACGTCTGTTTCCAAGGACTGGGTTCTCCTAACCATATGCCCAAAGCATGTGAGATGGAGTTGCATCATCATTCACACTAATCAACACCCTGTCTGCACCTTCTCTAAGACATATTCATGTGGATTTTCTTGTAATCCATAGGAGATTCGGCAGCTTTCCTCAACACCATAACTCAAAGGCATCCATTCTTCTGTCATCTGTAGTCAATGTCCAGCTTTCTGATATCTAGGAAGCAATTTAGAAGACCCTGGCTTGGATCAGGCGCACCTTAGTCCTCAAAGTGATTTACCTACTCCTTAGTCACTTGAAGAAATCTCTGACCACAGATTTCTCCAACACTGCACATTTTTAAAATTTCTTGACTGCTGTTGACAAAGGTATATTTTGTGGATCCTAGTAAGATGAAATCATTAACCACTTCAACCTTCTCTCCATCTATCATGATGTTGTTGCCGTTAGCCCAGTGGTGTAAAAAATTATCTTCATTAGCAAATGCTTTAAGTATTCTTTATTTTCAACAAGCAGGTTGTATCATCTGCATATCATAAATTGTTAAGTCATATTTCTCCAATCCGGATGCCACATTCCTTCCTCATAGAGTAAACTCAAATTACTTATTCACCAGATGAAGTGAGTAAGCACGGTGAAAGAACACAACCTTGGCACACTTCTTCCTGATATTAAGCTACACAGTATCCCCTTATTCTATTTGAAATCCTGCCTCCTGGTCTACATACAAGTTTCACAAGAACACAATTAAGTGTCCTGAATTTCCATTTTTTGACATGTCCACAATATAAGATTATACATTTAAGTGCCTTTGTGTAATTAATAAAACACAGGTAAACATCTTCCTGTTATTCTCTGCTTTCAGCCAAGATTTAACTGATATCAACAAAGCTATCTCTTGTTCCAAGTCCTCTTCTAAATCCAGCTTGAATGGCTAAGAGTTCCATTTGGATGCACCATTGCACATATAAATAGTCTTTTGTAAGGTATTACTTGCCTATTATATTAATAGTACTGGTGCCCTACTGGCAAGAAGCTGCACTGCAATCCCAAAGGCACATGGTTCAAATCCACCAGCTGCTCTGAGAGAGACGGATAGGCAATCTCCTCCCTTGTGATTAACTGCCTTTGAAAACCTGCTGGAGGGTCAGCTATGGGTCAGTTCTGACTCAATGGTACATAATGACAATAACATTGTATGAATGATATTGGTGGAAAATATCCTCATTCTGTTGGATAAAATTTTGTAGATGAGAAATTTCTTAGATTCACCTCATTGAACATCAGCAACCAGCAGAAGTGAAGTTTAAGAAACAGTGATCTAATCTCTTCTGACATTGCTGAAAATTTCTATTTAGCATGCAAGTTTAATAGAACCTGACCCTCGGCTTGGTTAACTAACATCAATTAACAATCACACATTAGAAAGTGGGGCACAAAGTCATTCTGTATAGTTGAAATGATCTGAAGACAAGTCAGTTCAACTTGTTGTGAGACTCAGTGTAGACCTGTGTTTAGGGGAGATCAAGAATTCATTCATTTGGTACATGATCACCTAGGGTCTTCTACATGCTAGGTACCATCATGAGTCCTGGGAAGATTGTGGTAAAAAAAAAAAAGACTAAGCTCTCATCTTTATAGCAATTACGCCATCCTTATGGAAAAGAAGGACAGTTCTTAAAAGCATAATAGAGGGTCTAATACTCACTGTAGTTACAAAGAAAAAAAATAAGATAAAGAAATTATTAAAGGAGAAAGGAGTTACAGGATATTCAGGGAAGACTTTTCTTGAGAGGAGACAGTTGAGTAATTTGACCTAATTCTTTAGTAAAATCTCATGTTATTTGATAACCAGGATTATTAACACCTGATAGTAGAAGAAACATAGACCACTTCTTCTTGTGCAGTTTATCATATCACTCATGGGTCAGCCATTAGTTGGTTCCAGGGCAATGGCACGTAACAACATCTGACAAAAAATCTCAAAGGACATTCTGTCCTGTAACAGTATCACCAAGAGGACATACAAACGATCAAAGAGCAGTCATTGCACTTCCCTACTTGAAAATTGAGAATCATTGGAAGCATCCAGTTTCTCCCTTTAAATCAGCAGAAATAATACATTTGCTGCTGCTTTTAGTTGTCTTCAATTGACTGAATCACAGTGATCCTGTGAGCAAAAAAGCAGAACCATGCCATCGCCTGTCCCATCCTCACAGTCTGACATGCTCAAGCCTGGTCGTACAGTCACTGTGTCAATTCATCTTGTCAAAGGTTTTCCTTTCCTTCTCTGGCCCTCTACCTTTTTCAGCATGATGCTTTTTCCAAGGACTGGCCTCTTCAGATAATGTGCCCTAAGTATGTGAGATGAAGTTTCGCCATCTTTGCCTCTGAGGAGTACTCTGATTGTACTTCTTCTGAGATAGATTTCTGTGTTCTTTTGGCCATCTTTGTAGTTTATTAAAAAAGAATTATAAAAGATACATGCCTGCATTATTAGCAAGGAGTCTTTATTCTTAACTAAATGCTATTTTCTGAATTATTTTATACACTCTACATAAAATAAGAAGTTGTTAACAATTTCAGCTTGCTCAGCTCCACAATCAACACTTTTGGAACCATCAGTCAGGAAACCAAATTACGAAAAGCACCAGGAAAATCTACTATCAGGGACCTCTCCAGAGTACTGAAAAGCAATGATGTCAGTCTAGAGACTAAGGTGTGCCTGATCCAGGTCATGGTCTTTGCAATTACTTGCTATGTATCAGACAGCTGGACAATGACTAAGGATGACTGAAAAAGAATTGATGCCTTCGAGTTGTGCTGAAGAAGTTTCTTGAACATACCACGGACTGCCAAGAAAACAAGTCAGTCTGTCTTGGAGAGGATGAAACCAAGCTTCTCTTTGGAGGTTAGAATTTTTAACTCTGTCTCACATATTTTGGGCACATGGCCAGGAGGAACCATTCCTCAAGGAAGAGTGAAGGGACAGTGCAGGAAAGGAAGACCCTGGATGAGATGGATTGATACAGAAACTGGGGTACTGGGGATAGGTGTGTCAGAGATGATAGGTGTGTCAGAGATGATGTAACTGGCTTAGGATAGAGAAGGCTTCAGAGCTGTTGTACATAGGGTTGCTATGAGTCACAAATGACTCGATGGCACATAATAACAACAACAACAACATATATTCTAGCAAAAAGAATATCAACTTTTTTGTGTAAGAAGATTGACAGGCAAAGTCTTGATTTGTTCTACAACCCCTAAGCCATGTGACCTTGCACATATTGTCTTTGTGAGGCCAGTCCTCATTTGGAAGTAGAGACAACTACTCTTGGTTTGTAGAGTGTCATGGTAAGAATTGCTAAAGAGGTCAACAACCTATGTTATGCAGCGTCAGCGTTGCAGAAAATGAACTGAAGCATTCACTACAGAAGGTAAAGGCCAGCAGTCTTCAATATGGATTAAAGCTCAATATCAGGAAGATAGAGTGTTACCATTGGACCAAGTGGCAGCACCATGCTAGATGGAGAAGAGTCTGAAGTTGTTAACAATTTCAGCTTACTTGGATCCACAATCAACATTTTTGGGCCTGGTAGTCAAGAAATCAAAAGACAAATTGCTCTGGGGAAAGCTGATGTCAGGGACCTCTCCACAGTGCTAAAGAGCAATGATGTCAGTCTAGAGACTATGGACATGGTCTTTGCAATTACTTGCTATGCATCAGAGAGTTGTAAAATGACAGAAGAATGAATGCCTTTGAGTTGTGGTTCTGGAGAAGAGTACTGGACATACTATGGACTGCCAAGAGAACAAACAGGCTTATCTTGGGGAAAGTGAAACCAGGTTGCTCCTTGGAGGCAAAGATTTTGACGTTTCATCTCACATCCTTTGGGCACATGGCCAGGATGGACCACACCCTGAAGAAGGACATCATACTTGGAAGAGTTGAAGGACTGCACAGGAGAGGAAGACCCCAGATGTGATGGATTGACACTATAACTGGGGTACTGGGGGGTAGTTGTGTCAGAAATGATGAGACTGGCTCAAGATAGAGCAGAGTTCAGAGCTACGTACATAGGATCACTATGAGTTGCAGGTGACTCGATGGCACATAATGACAAGAAGCCCATTATGCTTGTAATATAAAGATACTAACATATACAAAGGGAGCTCTAGCGGTAAGAAACTTCACTGTCAACTCAAAGGCACATAGTTCAAATCCCCCAACTGCTCCTTGGCAGAAAGATGGGTAATCTCCTTCCATAGGATTTATAGCCTCTGAAAACCCACTGGAGGACCAGCTTTGAGTCAGTTCTGACTCAATGGTATATTACAACAACAATAAACAATGAAAGAAATTTTCATCTGTTCTCCCCCAAATAACTATTGTTAAATCCTAATCTATCAGCATAAATGTCCACAGTTTAGTCCAATCATGAGCTGAGTATACATGTTACAGTTGTGTATAGTAGTATGCGATGGATTGATTCAGTGATTGGGGTAATGTGGGTGTGTCAGAAACAATAAGACTGGCACAGGTTAGAGGAGGGTTTAGAGTTGTTGTACATAGGGTCACTATGAGCCACAGATGACTCAACAGCACATAAACACAGTAAAAATATAGTTGTTGGTGTGTTGTTGTTTGGTGCCGTCGAGTCGTAGATGATTCATAGCAACCCTATGAATGAAAAGCCTGAGCACTGTTCATAGAGTTTCCGCAGGCAAGCCATTTTGGAAGTGAATGCCACTCCTGCTTCCAAGCTTGTTTTAATTGGGAAACTCCACCAAACACTGTCCACCATGGGTGACCATTCTCACATTTGGCACATCAGCGTCACAGTGTTCAACATCACAGCAACCACGAGTTACAGCAATGCACAGACCAGTGAGTGCTATACCACCTAGAAGAATGTTTGACAGAAAAACAATTTGAACCAAACCTGAGGGCCACAGATTAAAATCACCCACCTTGGGCTTGGTAGCATAACTTTCTGTCCACTGGGCCAACGTAGCTCTTTCTATGTTGTTATTGTTATTGTTGCTAGGTGCTGTCAAGTCATAGACAACTTACAGCGACCCTATGAATGAAAGGCCTGAGCACTGTTCATAGTCTCCAGAGGCAAGCCATTTCAGAAATGGATGCCACACCTGCTTCCAGGCTTGTTTTAATCGGGAAGCTCCATCAAACACTGTCCACCACAGGTACCCATTATCACATTTGGCACATCAGTGTCACAGTGTTCAGCATCACAGCAACCATGAGTTACCTCTGTACAGCAATGCACTTGTAAAATTTACCTTCAGAAACCCTATGAACCTGGAGAAAGGATGAAAGTTATACAAGTAAATGTTCAGGTCTTTCATTCATAGGGTTGCTATGAGTCACCTATGACTTGACAGCACTTAATAACAACAACAATGAGAGAGCTCAGTTGGCCAAGCCAAAGGTGGATGACTTTAGTCCACAGCCTTCAGGCCTGTTTTTAATTGGTTTTGGTCAAACATTCTTCTAGGTCGTATAGCCCTGTTGTGTATACTTGCTGTACAGAGGTAACTCATGGTTGCTGTGATGCTAAACACTGTGACACTGATGTGTCAAACAGGATAACGGTTACTCAAGGTGGAGAGTGTTTGGTGGAGCTCCCCTATTAAAACAACTTGGAAGTAGGAGTGGCATCCACTTCTGAAACAGCTTGCCTTTGGAAACCCTATAAACGTGGAGAAAGGATGACAGTTACAAATGTTCAGATCTTTGGTTCATAGGGTTGCACTTGATGGCACTTAACAACAACAACAACAAAAACAACAACTTATTTAAGAAATGAGTATTACTTTACAAAAGTCTCTTAGAACTATGGGAGAACTGAAGTGCTAAAGAAAATCCATTCAAACTAACTTGTAACAACTCCAACTTGTATTCATGACATCAGAACCCACAGAATATTTTAAGAAGTTTTACTTTTATAATGTTTGTAATATGTTCTAATTAGAACTATAGAAACCACTCTTTCAATCAGCCTTTATCCACCCACCCATGCGTCCATCTATCCAACTAACTGATTCTATTTGTTGTTATTGTGTATCATCGAGTCAGAACCGGTCCATAGCTGAGCCTCCAGCAGGTTTTCAGAAGCAGTTAATTGCACGGGAGAGGATTGCCCATCCTTCTCCCACAGCAGAGTGGCTGGTGGCCTCAAACCACATGCCTCTGGGATTGCAGTGCAGCTTCATGCAACTAGGCCACACAAACACAGGTTTACATAACCGGGAGTCAGTGAAGAGCCAGACAACATTGTTGCTGACCTGATGTGTTTATTAAGGGAAAGAAGAGACATAAACACAAAAAAATGAGCCTGTAATTTAAGTGCAATACATTTTATTCAATATAAGTGGAGAGCAAGAGACAGAACTATCCAGGTAGGATAGAATATTAAACAAGGTTATCAAGAAGGTCTCTCAAAGTATTAAGATGCAAACTAAGAAAGACATATGAAATGAGCTATGTAAGGATCTTGGTGATGTTATGTGTTGTCGAGTTGCCTACGGCTCATAGCAACCCTACAAACTGTACAACAGTTCTGAAGCCTGCCCTGTCCTGAGCCAGTCTCACTGACTCCAACACATCTACATTACCTCAGTTACTGTATCAATACATCTCATCTGGGGTCTTCCTCTCCTGCGCTGTTCCTCCACCCTTCC